>NC_138382.1:72842929-72851881 GCF_054177405.1 Leptonychotes weddellii | reverse complement strand
GCCCCGCCCCGCCCCGCCCCGCCCCGCCCCGCTCCGCGGGCCGCTCTTCTCACCGCCCGCTCTCGCCGCTGCCGCCGCAGTCCCGGCCGGTCACCTTGACGCGGGCCGCAGTGGCTGCCGCCGCCTCCTCATGGCCCTGGGAGCGGCCCAGGCGGCAGCGGCGCCTTCGCTCGGAGGCCGGGGCCGGGCCGAGCCGGGCCGAGGCCGGGCCGGGCGCAGCTGGAGCGCGGGCCGACACGGGAGCGGAGCCGGTGCCCAGCCGCAGTAGGAACCGTCCGCTCCTGGGCCTGAGCGGCGGGCCGCGCAGCCAATCCGCGCGCGGCGCCAGACCAGTCCACCCAACCAGTTCGTCGCAGAGGCGGAGACACGCAAATCGGCCGGCTGGGCGCGCCAGTGCGCAGCCGCTGCAGTTCGGTCCTCGCTGGCCTCGGCCTCCGCTCTAACCTGCGGACGCCCTCTCAGCCTGTGAGGATGCTCCGCGGTCCGCACACCCCTCTCAGAGCCCGCCACGCCCACCTCCTTCCTCGAAATAGCAGTGCATCTTATTCCCCGTACATCCTTCCAGGCCTCGTACAATTTCCCCTTGAAATCCCTACCTAGGAGTCACCGTTTTGAACAAAAAGTGGTTTTGTGAGAGACATCACCTTAATGTTCATTCTTTACAACGCAGAAGTAGGCACAGAACACAACGTCAGAGCCAGAAGACACCTCAGAGCGCCTGGGGTCCTACCCATTTACTTTACAGCTGGGCAAAATTAGGCCCCACGAGGTGAAAGGACTTGCCAAAACCACACAAGTGCAAAGCGGGGAAATGAGCCTGTCTCTTGTCTCCCCGCTCCCACATCCTTTACTCCGCCAGGCACGATGAGGTAGGCAGGGAGGTTAAGTTATTTGATTACAGTCACAGAGGTAAGAAGTTGCAAACAGTCGAAGCCAGATCTGTGAAACCCTGGAAGTCCAGAAGCACCGTAGGGAGCCCCTACATCCTCCCTTACTCTGATTGATTCTTGGGCAGGTAGACATGGAGAACATCATTTTGGCAATTTCCAGTTTGGAATTAACATCAGAGTATGGAAGGACTTGGTTCCTGTTTCCCAAAGCTTATGGAGGGAAAAAAAAAGAAACCATCAAAAAGAAAGAAAAGTCGGGGCGCCTGGGTGGCTCAGTTGGTTAAACAACTGCCTTCGGCTCAGGTCATGATCCTGGAGTCCGGGGATCGAGTCCCGCATCGGGCTCCCTGCTCGGCAGGGAGTCCGCTTCTCCCTCTGACCCTCCTCCCTCTCATGCTCTCTGTCTCTCATTCTCTCTCTCTCAAATAAATAAATAAAATCTTTAAAAAAAAAAAAAAAGAAAGAAAGAAAAGTCAGTGGAAATTAAACAATTTCTAAACCTTCAGCGGTCTCTGAGGGAAATTTCTGCCATTTTGCATTAAGAAAATAATAATCATCAAAGGAGATACTTTATTTCACTTCAGGAGAGCAAAAAAAACAATGTACTGCAATGGTTCTGCTCAAAGCCTCTGGATTCAGAAATGCACAGGGTTGTGGTTGAGTGCAAAAGCTGGAGAGACAGACTGCCTGAGTCCAAACTCTGGTTCTGCCACCAGCTAGCTGTGTGCAGGTAGGCAAATTACTTAATGTCTCTGTGACTCAGTTTCTTTGTTGAAAACTGAGTGTGGTGAAAATCGGAAAGGCCATTGGGAGGATTAAATGAGACGCTATGTGGAAGAGAGCCTGGTACCTAAGAGGAGCTCAGTAAACATTAGCTATTGTTATTTCTACCTCTGTGGTATAGGGCAAGCATGGAAGGAGTTGAGGACAGTGTTTGCAATATATGCTTGCTAAATGGCATTTATTATTTTTATTATGCTTATACATAGCTTCTAAGTTTTCTTCGGTGAACATATTCTTTTGTAATATGTCAAAAAGTTATTGTAAACCCAATTTTAAAATGAGAAAAGGATCTGAAGAGATAGTTCTCCAAAGAAGATATACAAATGGCTAATGAGCATGTCGAAAAGTTGCTCACTATCATCTGCCATCAGGGAAATGCAAATCAAAACTCCAATGAGATGCCACTTCACATCCATTAGGATGGCTAAAACAAATAAGATGGACAATAATAAGAGCTGGTGAGGAGGTGGAGAAATTGGAACCCTCATACACTGCTGGTAAGAGTGTAAAGTGGTGCAGCCACTTTGGAAAATAGCCTGGCAGTACTTTAAAAGGTTAAATTTGGAGTTACCGTATGACCCAGCAATTCCACTGTCAGATATATACCCAAATGAAAACATACATTCATACATAAATGTTCATAACAGCATTATTCATAATATCCAAGAAGTGGAAATAACGTAATGTCCATCAAATCATGAATGGATAAATAAGATGAGGCATATGATACATGCTACAACATGGGTGAACCATGACAATATGCTGAGGGAAAGAAGCCAGATCACATATGATTCCATTTATGTGAAATGTTCCAGAATAGGCCAATCTATAGAGACAGAGAGTAGATTAGTGGTTGTCTAGGGCTGGGGGGAAGGAAGAATTGGGGGTAATGGCTAAGGCATGTGGAGTTTCTTTTTAAGATGATGAAAATGTTCTAAAATTGACTGTGGGGATGGTTGCACAACTCTGTGAATATACCAAAAGCTATTGTATTGTTCACTTTTAATGGATGAATTATATAGTGTATGGATTACATCTTAATAAAGCTGTTTTAAAAAGTTATCATAGGGGTGCCTGGGTGGCTTAGTTGGTTGAGCATCCAACTCTTGGTTTCAGCTCAGGGCATAATCTCAGGGTCATGAGATTGAGCCCCACATCGGGCTCCACAATCAGCTGGGAGTCTGTTTGAGATTCTCTCTCTCTCCTTCTTCCTCTGCCCCCCCCCACTCTCTCTCTCTAAAAATAAATAAATCTTTAAAAATAAAAATAAAAAAATTAAAAGTTATCATAAAGTGATCAATCATGTCACTCCCATGCTCAAACACCATGTAACAGGATATGGAGAGGATCTCAGCTTCATCCACTAGAGTTTGGATTGTCTACCATCAATGTGTGATACACTGGTGGGGTGCTCTCAGCATCTCATGTGTTTGAGTCACTCTCAATGAGGGAAAGGAACTTTTGAACCACAGGAGAAAAGGAGGGTTGGAGAAGTTACCAAGGGGCAATCCCCTGGGCCAGCTGCCCCTGTGTAGACTTGTACTTCATGGAGAGTTAAGCTTCAGGACAGTTCAAGGAGCTGTTTTCATTAGAGATGCTAGTCAACAGGGAAGCTGTGATATACAGACTCTAGGGTGGCCTCTACAACCTGCACCTCCTGATGTGCTTGGCCTATGTGATCCCCTTCCCTGAGTGTAGCAGGATCTGACTTGCTTCTAACCAGTGGAATAAGGCAAAGGTTTTAGGATGTATGTGATTGTGTTACATAAGATTATAACACATCTTGCTAGGAGACTCTCTCCTGCTGCCCTTAAAGACACAAACTGCCATGCTGTAAGTTGCTCTATAAAGAAAACCACTCAGCAAAGAACTGAGAGCAGCCTCCAGCCAACAGCCAGCAAGAAACTGGGGCCTTCAGTCCAGCAACCTGCAAGGAACTAAATGAGGCCAACAATCATGAGCTCAGCACACCCTTCCCTTGTCAAGCCTTGGGTGAGACTGTAGTCCTGGCCAACACCTTGATTACAGCCTTGTAAGACCCTGATGCAGAGCGCCCAGCTAAGCTGAGCCAGATTCCTGACCCACAGAAACTTTGAGAGAATAAATGTGAGTTGTTTTAAGCTGTTACATTTGTGATAAAATTGTTATGCAGGAACATATAACTAACACAGACGCACAACCCATCCTGTCCTGGTGCCCAAGAGAGGCAGCTTCTGTGCAGAAGCCAACAGTGCCCAGGTACAGTGAGGATTCCAGAACGCAGCACGCCTCCAGATCCTGGGGGCTTGTGTCTTTGGGGGCATCAGGAGGCAAAGGAGAGGGTCTAGAAAACAGCACCATCATTGGGGTACAGATAGCAGTGGCAATGGTGAGATGCCCCAAAGAGGAAGCAGCCATCAACATGGGCAGTAGAGGGGAAACTGGAAGAAGAGGGGTTGAGAATAAAGTTTTCAATTCAGTCAGTTCTAGAAAATAATGATGGCTTAGCCCATCACATAGCCCAGCTATGTGGCCTTAGACAAGGTTTCTCATGTATGAGAAGGTAATATTTAGAGTACCTACCCTGTAGCGTTCTCCTCAAGAAAGGTGAGTTAATCCTCTAGTGGCCATGAGAATGCTCCTTGCAGACCTCCAGTCATTGGGAGCTTATCTGACCAAGGGCCCAGCTGCTGCATTATGAAACCCAAAAACATTTGCTCTAAGGCAACACTACATATGGGCTGCACTCAGTACATATGGGCTGCACCCAATGATGGGCCACAGCAGGGGTTCTAATGCAGGCCTGCCCCAGGGTGGCAGTGGGACTCCTCTGGTGATCATCTTTGGTTCAAGGACTCCTCAACAGCCTTGCTGAAACTCCTTTAGACTGCATCGTGTACGGGATGCTTCCACACACTTCCTTCCCTCTCTCCTTCACTTAGGGTCAGATTTGCATCATAGTCTCATGGCTCTCTCAACCTTCCTCGCTCCGTTGCCCATTCCCCTAACAAAATCACCATATGTTGAATCCTGTATAGCATCTACTTCTCAGTGAATCTGGACTGACACAAACAGTACCAGGAGTGGTCAGGAAAAGTAGGTGGTAAGATACAGGTTTAGGACTGGCTTGCCCACTGCCTAGGAGGCAGAGGATGCCCTTCTAATGAAACACAGAAAGTCCTTGGAACAAGATGATGGCTCAAATGCTAAAGATTTCACTCTTGGTGACCTGGGAAAATATCTCTGCGGAGGAGAATACTGTGGTGGGTGTTGTGATGCCAGCATTTTAAAATATACGGGGAGAGGGGCACCTGGCTGGCTCAGTCAGTAGAGCATGCAACTCTTGATCTCAGGGTCGTGAGTTCAAGCCCCACACTGGGTGTAGAGTTTACTTTTAAAAAGTTTTTAAATAAAATATATGGGGAGAACAATACCTACAGAAACAGAGGAAGTTAGTTGGCTATAGCGAAGTTGCATTACAGAAGGATAATGAGAGACTGAGTGTTGTCAAGAGGCAGTTAATGGCTAAGGTTGAGAGCCAGGGAACTCTGGAGGCAGCTTACAAAGAGGTCCTCATCAGCTGTGTTGGTGGAAGGACAGACACTTTGAGTGGCAGGCTGAAGATCTAATTGTTAGAGTCTAGAGTTCCAGAGATGTTTGGCGTTCTTGGCTCACTCAGCCAAGGTGAGTCTGTTGGATGAAGGTCAGGGCCCCAGTGGGGAAAACTTAGGATCCTAAAACGTGGGACAGGAATATCTCGATGTACGTTCCTGAGGATATTGCCTCTGCAACGTGCATCCCAGGGCCCTCTGAGCTTGCCAAGCTAGAACACCCTTCCTTAGTAAGAACTGTAGCCACCACCGTACTGCTATCAGGTGCTACAGAAGCCCTTCCCCAGAGACAACAGGTGCCCTGCCGCCTCCTCTCCAGCCTGCCAGGCTGATAACTAGGGCTAAATCCCAGCATAATCTGGCGGGGGAATGCACCGTGCCTGATAAGGTAAAAAATAGACAATATACCTGAAGAATGCAAGAATTAGCCAGCACGTGTTGAGGTAAGCCAGGGGAGTACCTCTGGGGTTGGATTTTGTGGGTGCTTGATCAAGGAAGCTGGAATGCAAGACTAGACAAGCAAGAATTCATTGACTCAAGGGGCACCTGGGTGGCTCAGTCAGTTAAACATCTGACTCTTGGTTTCGGATCATGTCATGATCTCACAAGTCGGGTTGTGAGATTGAACCCTACATCTGACTCCGTGCTCAGCGGGGAGTCTACTTGAAGATTCTCTCCCTCTGCCCCTCCCCGCCCCCGCTCTTGCACGAGCTCTCTCTCTCTCAAATAAATAAATTAATTTAAAAAATAATTCATTGACTTGGGAACATGTTCTTAAGACACTTTCTTTAACATGCTAGCAAGGACCCCAGCTACTGGAGTGGCTCACAGAAAGCCTGGAAAAAACAATGGTCAATTGTCAGTGACACGGAAGCACTGGATGCCCTAGTAGATGGCAGAAGAGGGCATGCTGAAACAGACATACCGTTACCCTCACTATTAATGGATTCCATATTTGCAAATTAGCGCATTGCTAACATTTATTTGTAATCCAAATATAAACACTTGTAGCACGTCCCAGGTCACCCAAAGACAAGTAAAAAATTTGAGTTGCCTGATGTGCACATTCCCAGCAGAAGCAAAACAAGGTAACATGCTACCTTCATGTGCAGCCCTCACACTGTATACAGGTGTCCTTTTTGCAGCCTATCTAGCACCATGTTTTTCATTTTTGTGCTTCTTTGGGTGATTTCACTGTTTAAAATTATCTCTGGGTATAATGATGAAGTGCTGTAGAGTATTCCCAAGCACAGGAAGGCTGTGATGGGCTTGAAGGGAGAAAGTGCATGTGTTAGATAAACAGTTCAGGCTCGAGTTATAGGGCCGTTGCTCATGAGTTCAATGTTAACAAATCAACAATACAGTTGATCCTTGTACAACATGCGTTTGCCCTGCACAAGTCCACTTATACATGGATTTTTAAAAATGATATAGTCCCACTGTAGATATATTTTCTTTATGATTTTCTTAATAACATTTTCTTTTTTTTTTTCTCTCTCTAAAGATTTTATTTATTTATTTGACAGAGAAAGACACAGCGAGAGAGGGAACACAAACGGGGAGTGGGAGAGGGAGAAGCAGACTCCCCGCCGAGCAGGGAGCCCGATGCGGGACTCGGTCCCGGGACTCCAGGATCATGACCTGAGCCGGAGGCAGTCGCTTAACCAACTGAGCCACCCAGGCGCCCCTTAATAACATTTTCTTTTCTCTAGCTTACTTTATTGTAAGAATACAGTATGCAATACATATAACCTACAAAATATGTGTTTATCGACTGTTTGTGTTGATGGTAAGGTCAACAGTAGGCTATTAGTAGTTAAGTTTTTGGAGAGTCAAAAGTTACATGTGGATTTTCCACAGCACAGGGATCAACAGCCCTAACTCCCGTGTTATTGGGGGCAACTGTATATTTTAAGTAAGGTGTCTATAAACAGAAATAGACATAAAATAAGGTTAAATGTTGGTTGGCTGACAAAACGTTGTGAACGTTGACTTGCAGGAACCTAACTCTGTATTTCCCCCTAGGAGCAATGGTTTAGTATTCACTAACCTAGTGCTCACAGTGACTCTATGGGGCATCACTACTGCAAATAACCAGAGTTAACTATACTTCTCATTGATAGGATGAGAATCTAGCTAGTAACCCTTCTGGCAGGGAATGCTAGGAATTGTAGTTCTCCTAAGTGTGCAGACCCTTCATACATGGGTGAGCCCAGAAGGGGAACGGTATGAAGCTGCTGACAGACAATCCAGCACAGGATGTTCAATCATTTAAATGCTTCGAGGAATATTAATTAACAGTTGCCCTAAGTTTTACAACATACATCTTTCATTAATTAGTCTCTCCTTAAAGAATATCATTTCACATGTGGTTAAAGGAAACATGTAATGATGGAATGAAGCAGCTCCTGTTCCTAGGGCTGAAGAGACAGAGGGAAGTAGAGGTTCTGATCACCAGTTACAGTGTGTTGGGGTGGGAGGGGAGGGTCCCCACACCAACAAGACATTCTCTGACACCAGCTGGGTGTCCTACAATTCAACTCCATTCTGACACCAGCTACCCAGAGATCACATCAGATCCCACAGGCTAAGGGCTCAGTGCCACAAGACTGCTCCCTACTTCAGCCACCGATCACAGGTCCGGGGAGTCACCTGTGCTTCTGACCCACAGGCAGGATATCAGAGGTTCCCACAAGCCCCTCCTTGAGTTAATTAATTTGCTAGAGTGGCTCACAGGACTCAAGAAACAAGTTTACTCACTAGATTGCTGGTTTATTACAAAGGATAGTAAAGAATACAAATCAAGGGGCGCCTGGGTGGCTTAGTCGGTCAAGCATCTGCCTCCAGCTCAAGCCCTGATCCCAGGGTCCTGGGATCAAGCCTCGCATCAGGTTCCCTGCTCAGCGGGGAGTCTGCTTCTCCCTCCCCCTCTCCTCCTTGCTCATGCTCTCTCTCTCGCTCTCTCACTCAAATAAATACAATCTTTTAAAAACTTAAAAAAGAGTACAAACCAACAGCCCCATAAAGAGACACATGGGTCAAGGTCCTGAACAAATAAACTTCTGTCCTTGTGAAGTTTAGCATCCAATACAGGGGCATGTGAAGTGTTCTGATCCTTCTTTTTTGTTTTTTTTATGGAGGCTTCATTACATAGGTATAATTGATTAAATCACCGGCCACTGGTGATTGATTCAAACTCTAGCCTCTCTCCCCTCTTGAAATAGGGGGTAGGACTGAAAGTTCTCATCTTTAAAGGGGTTTCCCAAAGTCATTTCATCAGTATAAACTCAGCTGTGGTTGAAAGAGGCTTGTTACGGGACGCCTGGGTGGCTCAGTCGGTTGAGCGGCTGCCTTCGGCCCAGGTCATGATCCCAGGGTCCTGGGATCGAGTCCCACATCGGGCTCCTTGCTCAGCAGGGAACCTGCTTCTCCCTCTCTCTCCCTCTGCTTGTGCTCTCTCTGTCAAATAAATAAAATAAGTAAAATCTTTAAAAAAAAAAAAAAGAAAGAGGCTTGTTATGAATAACAAAACATCCATTTCACCCTATGGCTCTGAAGCATTTTTTTAGGAACTAAAGATAAGAGACCAAATGTTAAAACAAAAGATGCTCCCGGGGCGCCTGGGTGGCTCAGTTGGTTAAGCGACTGCCTTCGGCTCAGGTCATGATCCTGGAGTCCCAGGATCGAGT
>NC_138382.1:72832859-72842429 GCF_054177405.1 Leptonychotes weddellii | reverse complement strand
CCGCATCGGGCTCCCTGCTCGGCAGGGAGTCTGCTTCTCCCTCTGACCCTCCTCCCTCTCGTGCTCTCTGTCTCTCATTCTCTCTCTCTCAAATAAATAAATAAAATCTTTAAAAAAAAAAAAAAAAGATGCTCCCATTGTTCTTATAGCTTAGGAAATTCCAAGTCTTGGGAGCTGTGAGCCAGGAACCACGGATGAAAACCAAATACATATGAAAAACATATTTTGGTCATCTGAATGACCAAATATATATTTCTTTTTTTTTTTTTTTTTAAGATTCTATTTATTTGAGAGAGAGCACAAGAAGGGGGAGGGTCAGAGCGAGAAGCAGACTCCCCGCTAAGCAGGGAGCCCGATGTGGGACTCGATCCCGGGACTCCAGGATCATGACCTAAGCCGAAGGCAGTCGCTTAACCAACTGAGCCACCCAGGCGCCCCAAATATATATTTCTTATAAGTCACAATATCATGGAAAGATTCCAAGTTATCAGAACCTAAAAGTTCGGCAAAGAAGCCCAATGAAGCTGATCCAGAGAATTGTGAGAAATATCTTCATGCTCTGTGCACATTCTGAGAGGTCTATCCACATGACTCTTCCAAAGCCCTCTGTGAGCATCTGGGTCAGTCCTTTTATTTCCAGATCCCTGACCATCTAGCCAAACCATTAGCCACTGCCCATGAATCTGTGTATAGCTGCACTTCTGGTCATCTCTCAGCCTGCACAAAATGGATAACAAAATGCATTGGCCACTGGGAAGGTTTCCCTTTACACCGTCTTTTCAAAGACACTCTTGAATGGGGCTGTGATTTTCAGCAGTCTGTTTCCAGTAGATGTTGGCATGGATGTAGATTGAGGCTCAAAGTTTGGATTGAAGTAGAGGAGGCAATATGGTAGGAGTAGGTGTTAAGAGTATTTTGAGTCACCCTCTCATACAACTTACTTCTGGACATTCCTAAGTCCAATCTCATATCCCATTTCTACTTGATGATGGATTGCTGGGTGCCCAAGCCCAACCTTATGGTTTTGTGGGTCAGATAACATTCAGTTTATCTGGGCAGCTCAGTCACATGGTGACTCAATGTTCTAGTATTAAGAAATAGAGATTAGGGCGCCTGGGTGGCTCAGTTGGTTAAGCGACTGCCTTCGGCTCAGGTCATGATCCTGGAGTCCCTGGATTGAGTCCCGCATCGGGCTCCCTGCTCGGCAGGGAGCCTGCTTCTCCCTCTGACCCTCCCCCCTCTCATGTGCTCTCTCTCTCTCTCATTCTCTCTGGCTCAAATAAATAAAATCTTTAAAAAAAAAAAAGAAATAGAGATTAAAACATTTTTTAAAAAGATTTATTTATGTCAGAGAGAGAGTATGCATGTGCAAATGGGGGAAGGGGCAGAGGAAGAGAATCTTCAAGCAGACACCCACTGAGTGTGGAGCCAGCCCCACCGTGTCTAGCTCCATCTCACAACCCATGAGATCATGACCTGAGCCGAAACCAAGAGTCCAATGCTCAACCGACTGAGTCACCCAGGTACCCCAAAACATTACTTTATTTTTAAGATTTTATTTATTTGAGAGAGAGAGAGAGTGTGTGTGTGTGTGTGTGTGTGTGCAAGTTGGGGGGAGGGGCAGAGGGAGAGGGAGAAGCAGACTCCCCGCCGAGCAGGGAGCCCGATGCGGGGCTCGATCCCAGGACCCCGGGATCATGACCTGAGCCGAAGGCAGACGCTTAACGACTGAGCCACCCAGGCGCCCCTGGATTAACTTTTTTTGGTGAAGTAGGAGAGATTGTCTGTAGAGTAAAATATCTCTGCTGCAATATTCTCTATGAAAAAGTCTTTTCAACTTTGGCATTTCTATGGTAGACACTCCTATAACTATTCACTGAATTGAGTTCTACTGCCTCCCCATGGACACAGGGTAAAATCTGGATTTCTAAATAAGAAATAAAATTTATCTTGGGGCGCCTGGGTGGCTCAGTCATTAAGCGTCTGCCTTCGGCGCAGGTCATGATCTCAGGGTCCTGGGATCGAGCCCCACATCAGGCTCCCTGCTCGGCGGGAGGCCTGCTTCTCCCTCTCCCACTCCCCCTGCTTGTGTTCCCTCTCTCGCTGTCTCTCTCTCTGTCAAATAAATAAATAAAATCTTTAAAAAAAAATTTATTTCAATATCTGTCTTCAACCACCCTATCCACCTTCATCTCGTAACTGCTAGCATTGACAAAGCATTTAGTATGTTTCATCTCATGAAATACATGGTTTCACTCAATAAATATAGATATCCATAGGTGTCATAGAGGCCATTATGTATAAATTATTATATGATAAAATGTCATGTGTGGTATGTACATGCATATACTTTAACCTAAATATCTCATACAACATATGTTCTCCTGTAAGTTGTTTTTCCACACTCAGCAATATGTCATGGATATTTCTCCATGACATAAAGGTTGGGTTTTTTTTTAAGATTTTATTTATTTATTTGACAGAGAGAGAGACAGCGAGAGAGGGAACACAAGCAGGGGGAGTGGGAGAGGGAGAAGCAGGCTTCCCGCCGAGCAGGGAGCCCCATGCGGGGCTCGATCCCAGGACCCGGGGATCATGACCTGAGCCAAAGGCAGATGCTTAACGATTAAGCCACCCAGGCGCCCCAGACACAAAGGTTTATTTACACATTTATATCACCATTTTAAATGATTCACTACTACAGCATTGTAAGAATGCATCAGATTTACTCATAAACATTATGGTGGCTTCCAACTTTTTAATATTACAGTCAGCATAGGAATGAATAAATGTATACATCTTTTTGGATTGGTATTTGTTAGACTATCTTTTTATGTTAAATTCTTAAAAGTAGTATTGCTGGGGGGTGCCTAGATAGCTCAGTTGGTTAAAGCATCTGACTCTTGATTTCAGCTCAGGTCATGATCTCAGGGTCCTGAGATCGAGCCCCTCATTGGGCTCCATGCTGAGCGTGGAACCTGCTTAAGAGTCTCTTTCTCCCTCTCCCTCTGCTCCTCCCCCTCACTCTCTTAAAAAAAGAAAAGTATTATTGCTGTATCAAAAGGAACATACAGGGGCGCCTGGGTGGCTCAGTCGTTAAGCGTCTGCCTTCGGCTCAGGTCATGGTCCCCGGGTCCTGGGATCAAGCCCTGCATAGGGCTCCCTGCTCGGTGGGAAGCCTGCTTCTCCCTCTCCCACTCTCCCTGCTTGTGTTCCCTCTCTCGCTGTGTCTCTCTCTGTCAAATAAATAAATAAAATCTTTAAAAACAAACAAAAAAACAAAAGGAACATACAGGAGCACCTGGGTGGCTCAATTGGTTAAGCCTCTGCCTTCGGCTCAGGTCATGATCCCAGGGTCCTGGGATCAAGCCCCATGTTGGGCTCCCTGCTCAGCAGGGAACCTGCTTCTCCCTCTCTTCCCCACTTGTCACTATCTCTGTGTATCTCTCAAATAAATAAATAAAATCTTAAAAAAAAAAAAAAAGGAATGTACATTTAAAAATTTTGAAACATGGTACCAATCTACCTTCCAGAGATGTTACACCGACTTATATTTCCAACGCCAGGGTATAGATGTCTCATTTCCTGCACCCTCATCAATGCTGGGTATCGCCCCTGAATAAGTAGGAAAATGGTCTCTCATTATTGTTTTGATTGCCTTCTATAGAGGTAAAACATTTTTTTTTTAAAGATTTTATTTATTTATTTGACAGAGAGAGAGAGACAGCTAGAGGGAACACAAGCAGGGGGAACGGGAGAGGGAGAAGCAGGCTTCCCGCCGAGCAGGGAGCCCGATGTGGGGCTCGATCCCAGGACCTGGGATCATGACCTGAGCCGAAGGCAGACGCTGAACGACTGAGCCACCCAGGCGCCCCGAGGTAAAACATTTTTATTGTGAACTTATTAGCCTTGAGTATACATTTTTCTGTGGATTGCTTCTTTAGGTCCTTTCCCTTTTTAAAACTGGATGCCTCATCCTTTTTAAATTAATTTTAAAAGCTCTTGCTCTAAATATTGCAAAGGTTTTCTTCTAAACTCATAGTGGCTTTGTTGTTGTTGTTTTCTTTTTAGTAAACACGTTTTACATCATATATAGTCAAATCTATGTTTTCCCTTAGGATTATTTCTTTTTGGTCTTATCCTTAAAAAGATCCTCCCCACTGCAAAAGCAAATAAGTCATCACCCCCTCACCCACCCTTTATTTTAAAGTAGGCTTCATGCCCAGCATGAAGCCCAAGGCGGGGCTTGACTCACAACCCTGAGATGGGAGACCTGAGCTGAGATCAAGAGTCAGACGCTTAACGAACTGAGCCACCCAGTTGCCCCTCACCTCCTTTTTGAAAAAACTAGTTTCTTCATGGTTTTTATTTTTCTGTAATTAACTATTTAATTTTCCTGAATCTTGTTTTTGCTCTTGTCTCCTCTTCCCTTATCTGGGCCTCCTCCCTCAGACTGGGTCTCTCCTGGTCCCTTCTCCCTCCAGCAGGATATAGATTCTTAAGGGACCTCAAAACTAATGTCAGGCAATTTTAGCCCTAAGGCTGAGGTCCCCACCTGCAGGATGTGTCCACTGGTCCCAGCCAAATGAATGCAGTTTATATCCACCGGAGGACTCGTAGCCTTTGGGTGCTTTTCCACAGGGCACCAGGGCTGGCAAAGGCTCATTATAATGTAATTCTACCAGAGATGGCAGGAGGGAGCGGTGTCCTGGAACCCTCATGCTCAGGCCATCTGAGTTCTGCCATTCAGAACCTGACAGCCTGGCCATCTTAGTGCCCAGGACAAAGCCCAGGTGCAGAATACGCTGTCCCTGGGTCCTCTGCCCTCAGAGAGTGCTCAGGGTCACCAGGCCCTGTCACTGGCTCTCCAGGGGGAGTCAGTGAGGCTGTAAGCCTCAGTTGTCCACATAGGCCCCAAGAAGGATAACACCCAATTCCTTCCATCTGAGCCTAGACCATCATATCCAGATAGTATCTGCCACTTTATAAAGGGAAACATTTCCACAGGTAAAATTGTAGGCAGAGAGGTGCTGGGTTTACCTTCAGGGTGCATGTCTCCAGGCCTCACAGGCCCTGCGGCTGGTCACCCCCCCGGATTGCAGTCGGAAGTGGGGCCTTTCAACAGAGCCTGGTGGCAGGAGATCCCTGCAGGCCCACCCTGGGGAGCGGGGGACCATGCAGTGGAGGGAAAGGAGACAACCAGTAGTTTAGTGATTGAACACCTACTGGCCTTCCCATTTCACCACCAGCCTGGCCAGAGGCCCGCAGGCGAGAAGGGGGTGAGCGAGGCCGGAGCATGGGGGGAGGGGGGGCAATTGTGTTGAAAGGACAAAGACGAAGTGGGAAGAAGCCAGCAGATGACCCCACCACCTTCCCTCTGCAAAGACAATGCACACAGAGCGGGAATCCCTCTGCTCAGTGGGTTAGTGCCAGTGGCCCGTGAGGTCAGGGAAGCCGGAGCACCCGTGAGAGCAGGGTGAGAATCGGCGGTCACTGGGTGAGGAAGCTCTCAAAGGGAATGTCTCGGAAGCTTCGGAGGAAATTCAGACGCAACAACAACATGCTCAGAGCCCCGATCTCCCCAACTGAGGGTAGCTTCTGATTCTCACGTTAGTACTTGGAGAAGTGGAAAGAGTGAAGCTTTGGAGGGGGAAGGTAACAACAAAACCCACGAAAAACAACTGAAACCAGCTCCAGGGACCCAGACAGGCAATGAACAGAATGACTGGCAGACAACAGGCGGTTAGAATAAGTCACAAGTAATGCGTTGGCCCAAGAAGTGTTCTTCCAACTTAGAGATTCCGCCACCTCGGTTCCAACAGACTGCTGTCGGAAACGTATCTCATAATAGTATTTGTTAAAGCCCCGAAGAGGAGGAAGGTGGGCAGACAGAAAGGGTTAGAATGTCCCCGTGGCCTAGATTCTGGAGAAAGTAGCCTGGAGACACATTTAGCCTAGAGAAGCCCAGAGAGGGCTGGAGGGAGACCGTCATGCTCTCACCGAATATTTAAAGCATGTGTGGGTCCTGGGGCATGGAAGGAGGGCCAAGGGTCAGAGAGGCGCATTTTAGGCTCAGGAAAAGGACGTTATCATGGAAAGCTGTTAAAGATGCAGAGTCTCTTGGGAAGTAGCCAGTTTCCACAAGCAAGTAGACACTGGAGATTACTTACACGGGCTACTTACCGTACGAATCCTGGCATTGGGGGGCGGGGAACAGGTAGCCTGGGAGGTGCCTTCCCACTTTTATGAGAGTGTAAGGTTCTTCCCCTTCCAAGTTGAGCACTCTGGGGAAAGGGGCCGAATTCCAAAAGAGTTACTCTCTGATTCGCACATTTCAAAGTGCATGGCACCTGAAGGCGGTACCAGCAAATTGGCAGGATCCATTCTAGCTCAGAGGCTTGGGCCATACACAGCCCCTGGTGGGGCCCCAGGGAGCCCGGGGAAGGACAACGGCGGCAAATCTTCCGTTGGGACACAGAGAAGAGTGATGGGCTGATCAGAGTGCCAAGGCTAGGGCGAAAAGGGCTAAAGAGCTTTTGAGTGCCAGGATCTCACTGCCTTTGCAGCAAAACTTGAGGTGGGCTTGTTGCAGAGCTGGGGCGGGGGTGGGGGGACAAGCAACACCTAGCTCGTCACCCCAAATGGGAATGACGCTATCCCCGTAGAGGCTCAGCCAGACTGTTCAGATCTAAGCTCCATTAGGCCAGATGCAGGAACAAAAGAAGCCCTAGTAAGCAACCTCTTTCAAAGATGAGGGGCAGGGGGACGCCTGGGTGGCTCAGTCGTTAAGCGTCTGTCTGCCTTCGGCTCAGGTCATGATCCCAGGGTCCTGGGATCGAGCCCCGCATCGGGCTCCCTGCTCCGTGGGGGGCCTGCTTCTCCCTCTCCCACTCCCCCTGCTTGTGTTCCCTCTCTCGCTGTGTCTCTCTCTGTCAAGTGGATAAATAAAGTCTTAAAAAAAAAAAAAAAAAGATGAGGGGCAGGGAACCTATTTGTTGTCTCAGAGTTGGACCGGAAAGGGACGCAGCTCTGCCCCCGCAGACCCAAGCAGGTTGCCCTGCGGGTGACCGCATTATAATCCAGTGTTAGCATAGACAAACCTACCCCTAACCCCTTTAGAGTAACAGTACGTTCTTGACCGCTGACAGCTAGGTCAACAGGCTTTATTATAAACCTCCTGCCAAGCAGCCCACAGCAGTCACCCAGTGAGGGCTCCACGGCAGGACCCCAAGCTGATGAGGTTCTGCCATGTTTCCTTCCAGGTGGCCTCTTTCTGCTGTTTGTGTTCTGGAAAGTTTTGCTGACAAAAGGTGTGCAAGCCAGGTCTGTTGTGAAAAACAAGGAAAACATCACAAGATGTTAAACATAAAAGTCACTCAGCCCTGAGGGGCTTTCAAGGAAATGGCCTAGGGAACGGGGATGAAAACCAGCAAGCAATTACCGGATTGGTGGTTGTCCTTTGACATTATAAAGGACATTATAAACATCCCTGAAGCCAGGAGGGCTTAGCCAGTTGTGTGACTTGTAATGGGAAGAAACCAAAGTGAAGACAGATCGTGCCTTCAGGGCGAATGAAAAGAGCCCGCTACTGCCCGTGGCCTTCGTCAGCAAAGCAGCTCAACTGAGGTCTACACAGCCCCGGCTCCAACTCAGTGTATCTGCTTCACGTGGTGCTCCCATTTCCAGGACCTCACCCCCTCGGGATGTTCCTCTACCCCTACCAGAGAGGAACGCCCCTGACTCTTGACCTTCGGCTGCCTTTCCAGCCTTAAGGAGAAAGCCTATGGGAAGCCATTGCTTCACAAATTATCTGAGCCTTGAGAGTCCCAACTCCATCATTTTATAGATAAACTGGGACTAAAGAGGGTGAGGGGCCTGCTTAAGATCACGGTCAGGCACAGGCCGGCTAGAACCAGACCTCCAGACTTGAAGTTGATGCACTTTCTCCAACGCGCCCTTGAGTGGCTCACGAGTCCCCCCGCCCCCAGGTAGCACCTGAAGCTGGTCCCTACACGGAGCTTTTACACGAGGGGCCAACTCCCTGCCCACTGGACTGAAGAGGAGCCCTCCTGAGAAGGGAGGCCCCGTTTTCCGGTAAGGAGCAAGGACCCAGGCAGCTCCAGCAGACTAGGAGCCAAGTTTAATCCCTGCCTGTTTCCCAGCCATGCTGCCCCACTCAAACCTCCCAGAATACATGCATTTGCTCATTCGTTCGATCCCTACTGGTGCGGTGCCAGGTCCTGTGCTAAGGATACACAGGTGAGGGAGACAGTCCTGGACCCCTGTTGTCACGAAGCTTACAGGCTAGAGGGAGAAACATTAGCTGAACAATCTCACTCATCAATATACAATTACCAGCTGAAATACTTGCTCTGAAGGGCAGAAGGCACGCTGCTCGATCCGTGCCCGGTGAAGGGGCTCGATCTAGAAGGGCTGCTGCTGTAGGCAGGGGCTCCCTGACTGAGGGAGGCTGAAATCTGAAGTCGAGTCAACCGGCTAACGGGGAGAAGAAAGCTGGAGACGGCGGACACAACGCGTACAGTGCCACGCTCCGCGGCGGGAGTGAACACGGCACATTCAAGGGAGCCAAGGGGGAGCTTCTGCAGGCAAGTGGGGACAGGGGTCACCGGCGATTCTTTCTAGGGGAGACTGTGCGCACACGGGGGGCCCCTGACAATCGGTCTTCGCCACACCCGAGGGAGGTATATAGAAATACACCTGCTCCTTTGTCGTCTTCCCAGCACTATGGTGGCATAAGAGCTTCTTATGAAATCCTCCCCTCTCAAAAACAGCGGTTACAGAAATTATGACACGGCAGACGTTTGTAGAGCCAGTGGGGCTCAGGGAGGCTGGAGGGGCAAACACAGAGGGAGGTCGCAGCCCATTTGCTCTAGCAGCATTTTTATTTACAAACAGCAATTTCCATTGACTTTATACCATAAAAAAGCCATTTACAAGCAAGAAACAAGAATTCAGAACAAAATTAAGCAGCACTGAAATATTCATGTCACAAATCTAAAACAAAATGAATACAAGAGTAAAATATCATTTGAATAAATAGTCTTAAATTCATGCTATAAAATAATCCTTAATGGCAAGTTACTAGTTGATACAGCATCCGCTTAGCTAGCTTCATTTACTTCATATGGTGATGAAGTGTGGGCTTGTGAGGTTACCAGTTTATATTGCAAGATAATGACACTGTGTTAAGTCATTCAAATTGCTCAACCATTTATAACGGAAAAAAATGTTAGCCCTACTAATAAAAGTGGTGAGAGAGATGGTTTTCACATTAGGAAAATGGTCATTCTCAAAGAAACCAGGTAAGTTTACCTCTTACTATAGTCAGGGCAGCAACCAAAGGCTTGGGCAGCAAGTCCAAAGGTTGAATTCACAGCATACTTGTCACTGAGGGGCAGCAAGAGGTCTGGTTACTGCGTCTGCGGCAGGGCTCGCTCCAGGACTTGATCAAGAACTACAGGAGCCCTGTGTGCCAGGCCCAGAGGGGAACCAGGGAAAACAAGGTCCTCTTCCGGGCCGAGAAGTCGAGCACCGGGCAGAAACAGTGGA
>NC_138382.1:72759174-72832759 GCF_054177405.1 Leptonychotes weddellii | reverse complement strand
GTTGCATATTTGAGTCCCTTTCAGTGGAGGCTTCACAGGAAACCATTACAGAATTTAACAATAACAAAGACAACAACAAAAATCACAGTAACTAATAGAAAAAGTTGTTAAAATAAAATACATTGATTTCTTTAAAGTAAAGCTCATTCACGTAGATGATTCCCACCCCCTCCCCCAGCCCTTGTTTTGTGTTCCTGCAAGTTCTTCCTAGAGTCTAGGCTGGAAAAATAAAAGTAAAAACAAAAACCACACACAAAGATATGCAGGCCTATGGTCTGGGCTAAGGGAAAAACAAAGACTTGGTTATAACTGCTATCATGAGAAAAGACATCTACTCATGCTCTGGAAGCTGGAAAATTATCAATTTAGTTCTACAGTATATTTTGCTTAACAGTGAACCGACAGTATCCTTTCTGCTGTTAAAACACACACACGCGCGTACACACACACACACACACACGAACAAAAAAACAAAACTGCCAAGGCAGAGCCAATTGGGAGGCTTTCCACTGACCAAAAAATTAACTTGTCTTCATATGCTGTATTTACAAATATAATTTCTAAATGTATTTACAGCTTTAGTAGAAATTAGAGGGGAGAGAACTGATTAGAATGAAAACAACTGTTTAAAACCACAAACATTAGTAAAAGTATAAAATCCTTTGTTTTCACAGTTTGTAGTAACAGGTGAAACACCTAGAAAGGACGCCGTCACTGTCTTCACATTGTCTACGTATTGGGAAAGGTAGCTCGAGAAGAGACTCAATTATGAACAGACCTATATGAATTCAGGATATGTTTTGCTGTAAAAGATTTCTTCACATATCACTTCTATCTTAATTGACTTTTGCATTTGTTATAAATGAAACATCTAACCTAAAACTGTACAGAAATCGGGACTTTGCTTTCCAAAAAGAGTTGCTCTCAGGAGTTACACAGCGAACTTCGTCTGCGGAGACGTGAAGGGACCTTCGGGGAGAGAATGTTTCTGTTCTGTGGCCATGTTCATCCTCCTGGCACGTCCTCATGTGACAAGGCACAATTAATTGCTGCTGCCCGATCTGAATGGAGTTAACCTTCCACCCGCCACGCACACTGAGAAGCACGACGGCGTGCTCGCTCAGAGAGGCTGCCCAGCTCTGCGCTGGCCTCCGCTCTGCCTCCTCGAAGCCCTGTGGAACCTTACAGTACTGGGTTATGGCTTGAGAATTCATTCTTAACACTGCTAGCAGTGGAAAGGGTAAAGTGTTAGCAACATGAATGGGAGGCAAGTGGAACTTGCAAGATGTGGAATCATGGTTATTAGAGAGAAACTCAATCAATTTTCTGCCCCTTAACAGTCCCATTACAATGTTTGAACCTGAACTGTACAATCAAAGCAATGTATAGTTTTGTCAAAGACAATTTTGGATAAGTCACTCTTTGGTAAACTCAAACCAGTTAAACAAATTGACAAATACAAAGAACTCCATGTAAATAAGGTTAAGACGGACACAATGACAAGAACTAGGATATTCGAGGTACCTGCCCCAAGTGCTCTCCCCTCCTGACTTGTCTCATCTATCACGGAATGCTCTGGAGACCCCTCAGAAGGCCCCAAGCCTGAGTGAAAAGGAGGTTCCTTCCCTGAGCCTGACCTCTCATGTCCTTGATTTGGGCATTTCTTGTCACAAACTTAATTTGTATCACCACACAAATTTTTTGCATTTAATTCTTGAAAAGAAAAATCAAAACCAAGCTTACTCATGTAAGGAAAAAAAAAAAAAATCACAAACATTTACCTGAAACCCCAGAACATATTTAAGTGGGTAAACACTTGGGGTCCAGCCTCCCCTTGAGGCACGCGGCTTTGACAGGAGTTGAGCAAGTGCTTCAGGGAGAGAACGCACCCCTTACTTAGGCAGTTTGACAGGAAAAGGCATACTATATACCCGATTTAGCAAAAGCTGCTCCTCGGGAGCAGCAGGATTAGAGTGTAATCTGTCCGTAGTAACACTGACGTGTGGCGCAGCGGCTCACACGGGAACAGAGAGATCCTGTGTGCTAAAGAGATGCTACCGCACGGCTCCCATCCCCGGGGGCTATCACACACAAGGGCCTGAATGATTTTCTTTTCTCAAAATAACAAAACGAAACAAAACAAAAACCTCCCCGAAACACCCCGCCCCCCAGACCCCCACCATTCTTGGTATTTTAAGAGCCAAAAAAGCATGGAAAACCAGCAAACGTCTATTTTTGTATTCCTTTAACTCCCAGCCTCTGAGGTTGGTCTTTCTCGTGTCTGTGTTGCTTTTAGGTGGTTTGTGCTGTTCCCCTGTGGAGACACACGGGCTGCGAGTCTCAGGGCCAAGGTTCTCGGGCAGAGATTCCGCGGGCGGCCTGCGGCACAAACGCGCCGTCCGACTGCTGACGAGACTCCTCCGGGGGAGTATACGGCACCGAAGAAATCTCGGCAAGCCCGTTTGGTTTACTACGAGCACACGGGTAAACAAAATACAGAACTGAAGACATCTCCTAAAGCGCTCACAAAACGTTACTCAAATAGGACTCAGGCGTGTTCTCATACAGTAATGTGTTTGCCAGCACATGATTTTGAGGTCTCTCTTCAAGCTACAAACTCAAGAGAGGGAAAAAAAAACCTGTAATTCACTATGACCATTAGATTTCACATTTTCTACAACTGTACTGACCTAAAAGATACAGAACATAGAAATAGCACCACGTGACCAAAAAAATGGTGACACACACAGATTTGGTGACACACAGAGTATCGTAGAGGGCTTTTGGACTGTTGGTTTCTTTAAGCAGGAAACACTGAGAGTGGGGGAGCCACTGCTCTCGTGAGCACACACAATACTAAGATAGAGATATTGCTTGCAATTCCCATAGAGTATATCTTTACAAAAAGTACAAATTCCAAGTTCTGCAGTTTCCCTGGGAACTGCATGTAGAAAAGTTGCTGTGCACCTGAACTAGCTGTTTGAAAAGAGAGAGAGAGAGAGAGAGAGAGAGAGGGAAAAAAACCAAAAACCAAAAACCAAAAAAACCCACAACACTGCTTGGAGAATTTTGTAGACAGAACTACAAATCCCTTTCCTTTAGTGCGAGTACTAACTCATGGTAGAGTGATTCGATTTAGTTACCTGGTATGTATGTTTCTACAGTACGGAATGAAGGTAGATTCGTAAGCCAGTAAAAACATTGAAAACCACTGCTCCTTTGGGGTTGGCTAATATAACACTACAATATGTAAAAAGGTCAGCACCACGGGTCATCCAGCTTACCTACTGGACAACGAACAAAAATTCCAAACGGTTTCCAACTAGAGTTGAATACATTTTATGGCATTTGGTTTATGTACTTGTTATGAAGCAGAGCTATGAACACTGTGATTTGCTTTGCTTGCTTTTGGACACAATGATTACTATATATGAAAACCTATTAACATTCTTTTGTAAGGGAAATAAAGGGGCAAAACCCTAACATCAGGTAGGGACGAGACAGAGTCAAAAGCCCTGTTCACATTGTATTAAATTATATATTCCTCTTACATTCACCTCAACCAGAATAAAATCAAATTTGAGAATGTATATATACTATATATATAATAATCGCTTTATTATATATATATATATAAATTGTCTAACTACCCCCTAGAAGTAATTTTAAATTAGAAAAGGTTACCCATTTGTATCAGCTGACGGCATCCTGGTCTCTCTCCATGGAAATGCACCAGTGCCAGCGCACACAACGAAGAGAGTATGCCTCTTGGCAGAGAATGTAGGGTCAACCAGTTGGCATAGCGAAATCACTGGCAGATTTTGGATTAAGAGTTCAGCCAAAGAGGAATACTGTCAGCCTGTGTTTTCCCTGGATACGTTGCCCTTCATGCTTTGAGCTCCTTGGGAGGGGGAGGGCGGGGGGAAAGGATAAACACAATGAAGTGTTCCTTCCAGAAACCTTCGAAAAACTGCCAAGAGACCGAGAGATTTCCAGATGGTTGGGAAAACCAAAGATTACAACAAAGCAAATCACAAATATGCATTGATTAATGTGCTTTGTTTGGGTGCACTTCGTTACCATCTTAATCAGGAGCATCAGACACTGTGTGAATTTCCATCCGGGAATCTAGGGCCATCTCTGAGGCCGATGCATCATTTTCTAGTTTCTGTTCCATGTACACATCTGTTCTCTCGGGGGACTCGATGCGACTCCTGACTTCGGCGACGCCGGGGTGGTTTTTCCGCAGGTGCTGGTTGAGGGTACCTTGGAATGGAAAGCACTTGCCGCAGATCTCACAGCGGAATGGTTTGTCATCGGTGTGGCCCCGGATGTGGTACTCCAGTTGGTCCTTGCGCGTGTACTTCTTCCCACAGAACTTGCACACAAAGGGGGTGATGCCCATGTGGAGCCGCATGTGCCTGTCAAGGCTTCCTTTCTGGTTGAAGGACTTCCCACAGTAAATACAGATCAACCTCTCATTGTATGGGTACCAGTGCCCTCTTGCACTCCTCTCCCGGGGACTGCTCTCGTACCCGGGGTTATTCATCATCGCTTCGCTATCGGAACCCTGCACCAAGCCCTGCAGATCACTGTGCAGGTGGACGGACAAAGCCCGCTTTTGGCGCGCGCGCCCTCCTCGAAAACAGCTCAGCATGGATCTGGACGGGCTGGAATTACTCAAACTTCCAAAAGCTTCGGAGACGCTGGCTGGCTGTGAGGCTGCTTGGGAATAGGAATAGGCATGCTGCAGCACGGAGCCGTACGACCCCACGTTCACTGCCACAACTTGCTCCCCGTCCACCATCTCCGTGTGGTACCCGTCGTCCCCCAGCGAGGAGCTGTCGGAACAGCTGGGCCGGTCCGACTTCTCCATCTTCACTTTCACCTCGGTGATCTGGCTCTCCCTCACCAGCAGGTCCCCTTGCTCATGGTCCCCCTCTATCTGAATCTCGTACTCGGAAACGCTCCCACTGCTCCCTCGGTCTGAGTGCCCTTCCTCCTGTAAGCGGCTGCGCAGAGCTTTGCTGGGCGTTGTCTCCATCCGAAGGTCGCTGCTCGTGGTGGGCTGCCGTACCTGAGAGCAATACGGAGGGGAGATCTCAACCGGGTTGGCAAAGAAGCTGCTGTCCTTAACTCCGTTACGACTCTCGGTTGTCTCCTCAGCGCCGACAGTCACGGAGTCAACATCTCCAACACTGATTTTTGAATGGATGCTCTCCAGGATCTGCGTGCACTTGTCAATGACGCACTGCATCTGAAGAAAGCTGGCGGCGGTCAGAAAGCTGACAACATCCTTCAGCTGCAAGGACATTCTTCCAGTGTAACAAAATGACAGCAACTGTTCAAACACATTGGGATTTTTAATCACGGATATTGACAAGCCACTCATGGTACTTAATGCTGAATGGTCCCGGAAATAGGGGGAGCTGGCAGCAAGGACGGCTTTGTGGGCTCGGAATGGCTGACCCTGAATGTGGACAATGATGTCACATAGTTTCCCCTGCAGGCGGAGTTCGTTTAGCTGGCTCAGAACAGTGCTGCTGTACTCGGGCACATCAAACTGAATAAAACTGCTGCTGTCCATTTCTACCGACATGAAGCGCAATCTGCAGAAAGAGAGAGTTTCACAATTCACCAGTGACTCCTCACTCACTACAAGTGGCATAAACACAAGCTTGCAAAAATCACACCACCACCATCACCACCACCACTGCAGCTGCTGGGCCTCCGAGGGTCGACCTGGGCTTTCTTCCTCTTGCTTATTTTCAGTCTCCCACTGGTCTTGGTCAATTCACCTAAAGTCAGATAACCTAAAGATCAATCAGCCTAGCGCCCCAGCTGCCTAACGTTCATCTTCATCAAAATTATAACATGTTATAGATAGCAGGGCCTTCTCAGCTGATTGAGAATTTGGTATCCTTTTAGGAAAAATATTTCCCTGTTTCACCTACTTCCGAGGATTTGGAATACTTTGTAAAAAATATGCCAACTCGTCTAAAAAATGTTCTGCCTTATTAGTATGTTTCCAATTGGTGTTTTTCAAGCAGACACTGAATGGAGCTCAACCCTTTTTAGCTTAGAATCTGAGTTGTCTTGATGTGCGTTTTTTTCCCCTTCAGTTTTGCACACCTTTATATCCTTTGGGGTTGGCAATTGAACCTTTCAGTGAAGAGCTTTAGACAGGACAAGCACCAAGAGTGATGGACATATCACAAGCACATCACTGTCCACCAGTGCTCACAGCGCGCACACACACCTTGGACAGTCTGGCTGCCCTTCACAAGAACCCAATGCACCAAATCGCTCATAACCATGGAAGTGGATACAGCCCAGGCTGCACTCTCTAACCAAAACACAACAAAATCAGATCTAATAATTATAT
This sequence comes from Leptonychotes weddellii, assembly GCF_054177405.1. Lineage (NCBI taxonomy): Eukaryota > Metazoa > Chordata > Mammalia > Carnivora > Phocidae > Leptonychotes > Leptonychotes weddellii. The sequence goes on along the minus strand of NC_138382.1, from coordinate 72,826,374 downwards.
TTTAGTGGTTAAATTCAACCAATAGAAATTTAAGCACCTTCTGAACAAGCACTGAATCAAAGAGGAAATCAAAAAGGAATAAAACTATTTAGAAAAAAAGAAAACTCACATCAAATCTGCAGCAAGAAAGATTCAGGAGTAAAGTTTAACTATGTCTTCATCTTACTTGAGAATGCATCCAAAAAAAGAGATGGATATACAGGTGATAAAGCAAACACAGGAATGTGTAGAGCGTAGATGGCGGGTGTATACAGGTGTTTTCTGTAAAATCCACCTTTTCTGTATATTTGAAATTTTTCAAAATGAAATGTTGAGGATTTTGAAACCATAAATTTTAACAGGGAAAGTCAGTGCCTTAAAAGTTTTTATCATTAAACAACAAAGAAGAAAAATAAATGAAATCAAAGAGGTCAGAAAACAACCAATTAGACCCAAAGAAAGCAAAAAAGTAATGAATACAGAACATCATATTATTGCAGAGAAAATTTAAAATGATAAGACACAACAATGTGCAATTAAATCTGACGCCCGCAGGAAAGGATCAACCAGTTAGTGTGACTAGATCACACCAGAATTTTTTTTATCATGTCAGAATCTGAGTTAAAACATTTCAGTTAAGGAGGAATACTGTGCCCTTATTTATCCTAGATTTATGATTGAAATCAATTTGAAATCTGTACGGAACGGACATATTTTTAGAATAACATAAATTGGCAGAATTAAATAAAAAGAAACAGAAGTGCCAAAGCATAAATGATCTTCAGGCCGTTCACACTGTTTTAGATGCATGCTGAAACATTTAAGGCATCTCAAAAAAAAAAAAGAATTAAAGCATCTCAATTTATATGGCATAAATCTGATACCAGAAGATGGTGAATAGGATAAAGACGACGACTGTCAACTTTACCTAAGTAAAGAGATTTTAAAGTCCTCAAGGAAATACTTGGAAACATAACCCATTAAAAGAATAATATATTGTGACCAAATGTAAGGATGGCTACATGTTAAGAAATGTATAAATATAATCTGCCACATCAGTAAGTCAAAGGAGAAAAACCATATGGCCAAATCAAAACTATGCCAAAAGTGGATTTTAGAAAGTTAAATGCCTTTTCAAAGTAAGGAAAAAATAGGAAGAGAATATTTTCCTAATATAATAAACAGTACCTACTGCAAAGCCAATGGCAAAATCATCCTTAGAAAGGAAACATCATATCTGCATTTCCCAAAATGTATTTAGTAGCACACAAGCCCATGCGCTAGACTCAATATCCCTACCTCCTAGGGATTATACAATATATTAGCATAATAACCCACCTGCAGACAAGAATTCTATTTAACTCAGCAGTTTGCACACTCATTTAAGCGTGTAACTCTTCTCTCAAGGTACACATGTAAATATTCCCAAGAATTAGTGTTCCCTGGTGCACACTCCAGTAAACACTTTCGTAGAGGCATTCCCGTTAGTCCCTAGGAGGACACAAGGTTGTCTGCCCATCACTTCTCTTACTTAACATTGTTCTGGAAGTTCTAGCCAAAGCCACAGACAAGAGAAAATTAAGGCACAGAGCCATTAAAAAAGAAGAGGTAAAATTACTATTCAAGGCAGACAGGACTATTTACACAGAAAACACAAGGGAATTACTGGAACAAATCTGTTTAGAAGCAGGAACTAGCAAATGAAGCGTTTCAAAAATTATTCTACATAAAAAACCAGTTAGGTAAGATAATGACAAGTCACAACCAACAATAGTAATGGAAACTATAAAATACCTAGGTGATAAACAAAAAATAGGATCTACAAGAAGAAAACTGTAACACTTTAATAAGGACAAAAACATGTATAAATGAAGATACATATCACGCTTCAGAAAGATTCCACGCTATAGACACTTTCCCCCAAAATTAATTTATGACTATAATGCAGTCCAATGAAGTACTTCCTTAGTGACTTCACAAAATGATTTTAAAATTCATCTTAGAACACTGCTGTCCAACAGAAATATAATGCCAGCCACCTGTGTAGTGTTTTCTAGCAGTTCCATTAACAATAAAAATATTAAAATTTTATACATTTTTACTTAACCTAGTTAAGTACTCTAATAACTCATTATAATAACTAGGTTATTAGAAAGTTAATGGGACCTTTCACATTTTTTTTCATACTAACTCTTGAAATCTGATGTGTCTTTTACACTTACAGCACATCTCAATTTGAAGTAACCACACTTAAGTGTTCAACAGCCACATGTGGCCAGTGGCTACCACACTGTGGACAGTGTAGATCTAGAAGAATAAATACTGACGACATTTTAGAAAAAAAAAACACCACAAAGAAACAGCCAAACATACAGATGTCAAAATGTATGATCATGCTAGAAATCATTCACTGTGAGTATATACTGTCTTCTTCCCCGCACCAGGCACAAGGGGTCCAGGTGAGCTCAAATTCTCTTGTTATAAACTATGACAAGGGCTATGAGATCTTTTGTAATGGGGGGTGGGGAGGTGCTGCAGACAAAAGGAATGACACAAAGAGAGGAGAGCCTGAGCAGGAAGGAAAGAGGTGTTAGAGAATTGTGGTACAGTTGGGGGAAGGAGCAAGGGGAAGGACAGAGGCCTCATGAGGCTGTCAAGGTAGGTGGAAGTCAGACCAGATGGGCCCTGTGGGCCATTTCCAATCAGTGAAAAAGTAAGAATTTTTGAAATAGAGGCTGCTTGGATAATACGAATATATAAAGTTAGAGCCCTTCTCCACCACATACCCCCCAAAAAAACTTCTAGAGAAGGTCTTACTAAGCACACAAAGACAGATACCAGAGGGAAAAACAGAGATTTAACCACAGAAGACCTTTTACACATCTAAAAAATGGCTTTTGACCAAAAACAAATGAACAAGACAAAATATGAAAAATATGACATATATGGTGAAGTATAAAACTCTTATAAATCAATAAAAGCAAATTTAACAATTGAAAAATGGGCAAAAGACTATGAACAGATGCTTCAAAAAAAGAAATTAAAATAGTCTTGAAACACAGATAAAGTGCTTAACAACATCAATAAACAAACAAATAAAAATTAACATGAGACACAATTCTTTCTCAAATTGGCAAGATTTAAACCCAGTTGGTAGTGCTATAGGGACTGCGGCGCTCTCCTGTACTCCTGGTACGCAAGTATGACAAGAGCCTCACGAAAGGCATTTCTCTTGACTGCACACTTCTCTATCACGGATATAGGCTCAAGAATTTATCCATAAGTATATTCAATTACAATAGCAAAACAATGAAAACAACCGAAATGTCCACCTTCTTGGAAATTATTAAAGCATAGCACACCTATATACTGAATACTATGTCATTATTTAAACTGATGTTAAGGAAGAATACAAAGTTAGCTCTATAAAATGCAAGCCCCAAGAGGGCAAGAATTTTTATCTGTTTTATAAACTATCATCCAGATTACTGCCTGGCACATAGTAGACACTCAATAAATATTTGCTGAATGAATATGTAATAACATGGCAAAAAATCAGGTAACAAATCAACTACAGATGAGCACAAGGGATCTTTATGGGTGAGGGAAATGGTCTAAAAGTGGGTTATGGTAATAGCTGTATGTCATAAATTTACTAAAGATCACTGAACCGTACACTTAAGATGACCAAATTCTATGATATGTAAGCTATACCTCAGTAAGGCTGTTTAAAAAAATCAGGTAGCAACAAAAGTAGGATATTTCTAAAATTATGTATGTATATACAGATATTAAATATACATACAAATAATACTGAGATATATACAGAATGGTTACATTATGTAAGATTAAAAATGTTTTTACTTTCTTCTTCGTACTTTCCTGTATTTTCTGTACTTCTAACAGTGAACATTTATTACTTGGGAATGACAAAAAAAAGTAAAACAAAAAATGTCTTAAAATCCCTGCCGATGATAATTTGACAGACGCTGCTGGTGGGGTGTAAAATGAGCCAATACTTTGGAGGGCATTTTAGTGATGTCCATTGAAATTACAAATGCACATGCTCCATGACCGAGGAAGTTTAGCCCTAGGAATTTACTACAGCACTGGACAAAACGACAAAAGATTCGGAATAGACTACATGCCCATCAAGAGGAGCATGGTTAATAACTTGCAGGACATCCATATTTAAGACTACTGTACAACCAGAAAAAACAAACAAGGAAGCTCTTTTCATACTGATGAAATAATCACCATGGTATATTGCTGAAGGAAAAGGGTGAGGTGCAGAATAAAGTTTGTATAAAGCACCGTGAAACACACACACACACTGCTATGTCAATATATACCCGTCATGGATATGCGCAGACTATTTCTGGAATGATGCACAAAAACAGATAACCTCTACTGCCTCCAGGGTAGCTGGAAGCCCTATTAGCTTTCGATGAATCTTTTTAGACATATTTCTAAACTATCTGAATATATCATTAAAAATAAGTAACATTTAGGAGCGCCTGGGTGGCTCAGTCGTTGGGCATCTGCCTTCGGCTCAGGTCATGATCCCAGGGTCCTGGGATCGAGCCCTGCATCGGGCTCCCTGCTCGGCGGGAAGCCTGCTTCTCCCTCTCCCACTCCCCCTGCTTGTGTTCCCTCTCTCGCTGTGTCTCTCTCTGTCAAATAAATAAAATCTTAAAAAAAAAAAAAGTAACATTTAAAAAAAATTTAGGATACCTCATCCAGTTTTTATTTTACTTTTTTAAGATTTTATTTATTAAAGAGAGAGAACATGAAAAGGAGAGGGAGAAACAAGACTCCCCACAGAGCAAGAAGCCCACAGTGAGACTTGAAATCCCAGGACCCTGAGATCATGACCTGAGCTGAAGTCAGCTGCTTAACCAACTGAGCCACCCAGGTGTCCCCTCATCCAGTTTTTAAAAGATAGGAAAAGATCATATAAAAATTGTCATGAATTTGGAGTCAGATCTGGGTTCAAATGATACCTGCTTTCCACTTGTAAAACGTGGGTGAGGTACTTCATAAACTTTCCAAGTCTCAGTTTTCTTATCTTGAAAATGGGAATAACAGTCCTTGCCCTCGTGGCTTGTTATGAGGAATACAAGTATGCAGAAGTAGGAAGCACTGGGGTGCCTGGGGGGCACAGTCGGTTAAGCCAGACTCTTGGGTTCGGGTTGTGAGATCACAGCCCCACCTCAGGCTCAACATGGAGTCTGCTTAGGACCCTCTCCCTCTCCCTCTGTCCTTCCCCCTGTGCTCAAACATGCACGCATGCATGCTCACTCTCTCCCTCAAAGAAATAAATAAGTAAATCTTTAAAAAAAAAAAAAAAAGGGTAGGAAGCACTCAGCACAATGGCTGCTAGGCCCATAACAACACGGTTAGCTATAAGAGACTTTTTTTTAGGGGACAGGATGGTGGCTTTGAAGGTAGACTTGGCTATGAATCCTAGCTCTGCCACTTTCTGATAAAAATAATAACAATGAACATTTAAACAGCCATATGATCTTAGACAAGTCAGTTAACTTTGATTTCCTACCTAGAAAAGGTCTCAGAAGAACTACTGCCCAACACAATCGCAGTCATGATTAAATGAGGGAAATTCATGCACTGAATGTGTATAAAAGCTGACATATAATGAGTACTTACCTCGTGCTAAACACCTTATATATATTCATTTGACCCTTTTATCAACTCTGTGAAGGAAATACTATGATTGTTCCTATTTTATAGATGAAGGAACTGTGGAAAAGCAGTTCAGATACTGCCAAACTGCCCCACAGTTAAAAGACGAACTTAGTCTGACTCGGGAGGTTGTGGCCCTAACTACACCAGACTGCCTTCTAGAAACACAGATACTGCCTGGCATGACACAAAGGTGTGTAAACAGTGACTCTGGGAATTAAGGGGCAAAAGGAAGGTGGGCTTAGGCTTTTGAAAGATGCACAGTCCTGGGCAAAAACCAGCAGGAAAGAGCAAACAAGGAAGCATTTCTGAAATAGTCTACAACTGAATCTAGCTTCCTGGTGAGGCCTCCTCCTTCTCTGCGTGGCTTTTTATCTTCTCAGAAGAAAAGCAGAGAACTACACGTGAAAGAAAATCACTGGAGAGAAAAACCAAAGACCATGATTAACACCTAAGAGAGGGATTCCAGTTTTCTGCAAATGAGAAAGGAAGTGCTTCACTTTCCTCTCCTTTACATTAACACCTCCTTCTGGCTGTGACAATGAGATTCAAAGCCCTCTGCCTAGAGCTGCTAACAAGCAACACTCCAGAGTAAGAGGCTTCTAAAAGTCTTACACACAGGGAATCTGCAGGTAACTTCAGCCCTAGGCACGTTACCAAGCTTAAAGGAGCAAAAGGCATAATGAATCACAAGTTCTACACCCAACAACCTGATTTGTCAGGTCTAATGGTCCGGGGGTAAAGTAAGTCAGAACCTCTTCAAGAGACAATCAAGTTCACATATGATCACCCACTCCTCTAGATCAGCAGTTTCCCAACATGGGCTCCTCACTGGTTTCTTGTAGATCTTGATTCCTCCCCTGCACAGAATGTCAGTGGGCCTACACTTAACTTAGGTCAACGTTTCATTAGTTCTATCTTTAAAATAAAATATATGCACACAAACTTCAAATCCTAGTACAGAAGATATAAAATGAATAGCAAAGCTCTTCCCCAGTTCTTCTTCCCAAAGGTAATCACTGATAAGTTTTCAGTGTTCTTTCAGAGAAAATTATAAATACGTATCAGCATAAATTGTTCTATATTCTGTTTTTTTTGGTAATGTATTTAATACACCTTCAAATCTTTCCACATCAGCACAAACTCATCTACCTCATTATCTTTTCCAACTTCAGAGTACTCCACGGAAGGCTGTGTTACAATGTACTTAACCAGGCCCCAATTAATACCCTAAACAGGAAAAAAATTTAAATAGCCATGCTTTTTCCTCCAAGCAGAAGACTTTGCTGGGATCATGGGCTCATTTCTACTGATACCAACTGTGTCCCAAAGGCAGTGGCAGCTATCCTCACCAATAGCACATGAAGTCCCTGTCCCCCCATAACTGCCCATAATGAGCATTACACCTTTTCGCTTTTGCCTAACTGATCAGTTTAAGTGGCATCTCATGGTTTTGAAATGCTTTCATTTAATTATAAGTGAGGCTGATCATCTTTTCTCATGTTTAACGGCAATTTGTCTAAACTTGTCTTGGAACTGTCTGTTCATATCCTTTGCCTGTATTTGCATTTTTTATTGAATTGTCAGAGCTCTTTGCAAATTAAGGAAATTAGCCTTTTGTCTTATATACTGCAAATATTACATTTAATTGCAATCACTAAATGGCATACTGGCTGGGAATTTATTTTTCTACATGTATAGGAAATATTCAATTTCAATCTTCTGCATGCACAAACAAAGGGAATTCAAAGACAAATAAGGCTCCCAGTCTTGCAGTTTGATATAGGCTTACCGCAGATTCCTCCCAACTCAGATGTGGGAATGAAAATCATTTTTGATAATGCAGAGAAGTGATTTATATATTAGTTTTTCATCTCGACTAAGTTTGCAGCTGCTTCAGAAGACAGTAACGAATTTAATTATTCCTCTCACTAAATACATCAGAATCAGTATTCTTTAACTCAGCAGATTAATCACAGGTCTGTCACATTATATTAAGCAAGAAGCCATCCCCAAACTAGACATTTCCATTGTTATTTTCGAATTTAAAAAACAAGCATATATCAGCTGGACGTTTTTCTTCGATACCATTAATACTTTTTTCTTTCATTAATACTTATTTTAACAACACTTTTTCCGCTTGTTTGTTTGTAAAGACTACACTCTGGATAAGAAGGTGAAATACCTCTTTAAAAAAAGCACACGTGGTAAGGACTTAGTTGCAGGGAGCTGCTAGTTGTCAGCTCCTCAACCTGTTCATAGTCCTCTTCTGCTCACTCAACCAATGGACACACACACTTCCTGCTCTGCTAATGTCTTTAATGGGAGAATACTTTCAACCCCTGGAAGCAGCTTTCACCCCACACACAGCGTCTGCCAAGGTCATCTGGTGAGACTCTGCCCACACTGGGAAGGACCACATCTGACGGGAGCGGTCCTGACACTGGTCTCCTTCATCCCCTTCCTGTGGCCAGCCACCCCCACACAAGCCTCAACAACTATAAAAGGGGATCACTGCCACCTCCCACACCCTTCAGCCTTCTCCCTTCCTTGGGAAAGCCCATCATCATCATCATCAATGACCAACACCGACTGAATGCTTGATACAGGCGAGGCATGTCATAAAGGACTTATAGGCATTACTTCCCTGAATCCTCTTGCCCTCCCCCGAGGGAGGTACTTTTACCCCTATTTTAGAAATGAGGAAACGGAGACTCCCAAGAGGCTAACTTTCCCAGGACTGTTGCAAAGTCTGCCCATCTACACTTCCTACACAGTAACTCCTGATCCTTGTCTAATTTACCGTCGGGGAACAGCAGGACCAGCAGAAGTCAGGAATAGCTGAGGAAAAGGCAGGATGAGAAGAAAGCTTGCCCTAGGATACATTCCTGTCCTAGTGTGGTGGCCAGGGAAAGGGACAGGGACAAGTGGTAAACGTCCCCCTAATGCTGCCAAGGGCTCCTACCGCTTCTGTGAGGAGGAAGGGGATGGAGAAGGGCGAGCAGGGGGTGTTTTATTAATAGCCATCAAAATTACAAATGCATGTCCCCAGTGACTGAACAATTTCAGCTCTAGGAATTTACTACAGCACCTTCTTCCTAGATCAAAACCTCCAAAAGAAGTAAGGGCTTTTGGGGGGTGGGGAGAGGTCCCAGGTGGCTCTGCAGCTGAGGAATAGTATGCCTTCCACCTGCACAGCTTTTCCCCATCAGAGCCCCTTACCCTGGCAGGCGTGCATGCAAAAGCAGGGGGAGTGGCAGGCAGAGTGAGAGAGGGAGAAGCAGGCTCCCCACAGAGCAGGGAACCCGAAGTGGGGCTTGATCCCAGGACCCCAAGATCATGACCTGAGCCGAAGGCAGACACTTAACCGACTGGGCCACCCACGCGCCCTTACCCCCTTTAAATAAACAGCCATCTTCATGCTACAGCCTCAATTAATTAGAAACCACTGGCCTGAGGCTCAAGTAACTGGTCCTTTTGGTGTTTAAAGGTGGAAGTCACAGAGCAGACGCTGCCAAGACACAGGTTCAGCCCAAGTTCAACAGAATTCTAAGCAGCGTTGAGACTGGTGTTCAAAAAGCCAGAGCAGACTGGGAGGGGCCATCCAGGACTGACCAAGCACCAAGGCCAGCAGCAAGGCCAGCAGCAGGCCAGGGGTAGGCCAGAACCATGAGGAGTGCAGAAGGAGCAGGTTCAGGAAGAAAACGGATGCACGCTGGGAAGTGAAGGCCACTGGGCAACCAGAGAAGGGAGGACGTTTCCACAGCGAGGCACTGTGGCCACAAGCCACAGGGGAGAGCCACACTGGATGACCTGTGTACAGGTCAGCCTGGGATGCTCCTCCCACAGACCTGAGGTCAGGAGAGGGGTCCTAGATATAAACATGCATGTGTGCTCTGAAAAGAAAACTAAGATCCGATGCAAGAGCACATGACAACGAGGCTTAGTAAAGCTGCTTGAAATCTCCACAAGATCCCACCCAAAAAAGCTACAGAACATCTCACCACACCCATGCGTCAGGACAAGACCCTGTTCTGAAATCCAACACGGGAATCTTACCCTTAATCTGGGTTCCAAAGCTCACTAAGAACAAATGCATTTTACCTGAAGGAGCTTTAGAATAAAAAAGGTACTTCGCAAAGACAGCAAAGCCACAGTCTAGCAGACAGGACTGATCCTGACAGGGGCGAAGAGATATACCAGTTAATCGATACTCTGCTCTTTTCACCCTGCTCCTCCCACTGAGTTTGAGCAAAAGGTTGAACAGGTAATGACTGCCCTCCCACATGACAATGCTAGATGCTCAAAGGAAAGAAAACACAGTTAAGGGAAGCAACACGAGTCTTCAAAGGTGTTGCCTGTTTACCGACTTCTTAGCACCAGGGAAGGGAAAGAGGGTCCTATTATTTTCCATTTAATGCGAGTATGTTCTTATGACAATATTTTTTAAGACTTGACTTCCACCAAAAATTAGCTGAAAAAAAGCATGGATGAATTTATTTATAATAATGACATAAAGGTCTTTCCAAGCATGACAGAAATCCCAGAAGCCACAAAGGCAGAGACCAATACATCTGACAAACAGGACAAAAAAATACCCTTTGCAAAACCCAAAAGTGAATGACATATTGAGGAGAAATACATGCGCATTTGACAATGGGCTACGTTCCAAATTCCTTAACTTATATTATAAACCAATCAGATTGGGATGACACAGAAAATCCTATGGAAGAAGGTGCAAAGGAATTAACATTTCACAGAAAAAGAAAAGACAAATAACCAAAAACACATGAAAAGATGTTTAGCTTTCTTCATGACTAAACACATGTGAACTAGAGAAAGAAAAAATGAGATACCAGTTGTGACCCATCAGATTTGCACATATTTAAAAAGAACTGGCAACTGTAATCCTAAGGGATAACCTGGTCAGACTGATTAAATGCAGAAGGCATTCACCATTTGGTCCACCATTAACTGCGAAGAATCGATCCTACAAATATACAGTCTTTACAAAAGTATGTTAGGATATATGTAACAAGGATGCCCACTAAGCATTTTTATTTGCTATAACAAAAAAAAGAGAGAGAAGGAGAACTTCAAAATCCATCAAGAGGAGACTGGCTCAAAACAACAACAACAGAAACAAAAAATCAACAATGAAACACTACACAGCCATTAATACGGATAGATAGATCAGTATGCTTCAATATAAAAAGCATTCTATTACTTAGCCCAAACCAGCATGATAAAGAACAATTATGTATGCATATGTGGGATTCTTTTCTTGTACTTTTCTTAAAAGAATAAATATAGGGGCGCCTGGGTGGCTCAGTTGGTTAAGCGACTGCCTTCGGCTCAGGTCATGATCCTGGAGTCCCGGGATCAAGTCTCGCATCGGGCTCCCTGCTCGGCAGGGAGTCTGCTTCTCCCTCTCCCACTCCCCGTTTGTGTACCCTCTCTCGCTGTGTCTTTCTCTGTCAAATAAATAAATAAAATCTTTAAAAAAAAAAAAGAATAAGTATACAGTGCTGTATCCACTCTGGAAAGAATCACATGAAACTATTAATGACAGTGACTTTGGGAATGAGGATTAAGGACTGGGGACAGGGAAGGGAAACAGGCTTCATTTTATACTTTGAATGTTTTATCACATAGCTGTATTATTCTCACCAAAAGTTTTTTTAAGACATGTGTAAGAGTCTACCTAAAAATATATAATTTTGTAAACCAAAGAATCTAGAGAAAGATAAGCTGCAAGTGGTAATTAGTGTATCAAGCAGACAATTATAGAGGCAGAAACAAAGAACTATGAGGAGCAATGACAAGACTGATTACTTTTGACCAAAAAGACTTTTTTAAAAAAATCAAAATAGAACAAAGGAAAGCTTCCTGGTGTTAGTAATATGTGAACAGGGCTTTGCATTTCAAATGGAACAGAAAGAACACTTCAAACAGAAGGGATGGCAGGCGCAGGGAATAAAGGAGTGAAAGGTGTCTGCAGTAGTGGCTGGGGCCCAGGTTCCAGGGGTGACAGGGCAAAGAGGAGAACCACCGTCGGGACGTGGAGGTCCTTGAACACAAGATTAGAAAACCCTAACTCAATACTGGCAGCTGCCAACTTGAATACGAGTCCAAAGAAGGACTCAACAGGACTTGGGAGACTGCAGGATGCTATCCATTCTAGGAGGCAAGTGAGTTCAGTCTCAGACAAGAGGAGTCTGGGTTGCCCACTGGGTATCTGTGTAGAGCTGTCTGACAGGTAGTGGGAAGGGGCGCGCGGGCGGGGCGGGGGGAGCTGTACGGAAACATCAGATGCTGATTTGGGAGTAACCAAAAATTGTACTGAGAACTGATCTGGTAAGATGAGAGAGGAAACAGAAAGAAGTTTAGCTGAGAGCAGAAAAGTTTTGCTCTTTGCTCCTATGAGAGGTACTCGAACATGGTCACAAGAACAAGGTAACACCCACACTTAGCCCTCTCCTCAACACAACATTTCATTAATAAGGTTCTGCATCGGGCCTTCTTTTAAAGCTGTAAGGGAACCGAACAATGAAAACCAGAATGTAGACTAGTGATAACTTCCCGCGCTGCTAACCCATTCTGAAGAGAGCCTGAAGATGAGAGAGGGGACACTTAAATGCCATCTGGGCAAACACCCACATGGGCTTTGCAGTCCCCTCTACAACATTCTTGGGGAAAACCCTGGAAGTGTTTCCCCGTAACAACAACTGGAACAAAAGCACAAGCATAACATCCAAGCAACTGGCAACGTGCTGCTGAGCACACACTCTCAGCCATGGGCTGAGGGCAGGGACCGTGCGCCCAGAGCCCAGCACTGTGTCTGGCAGAGAGAGGGGCTCTTGGCACACGTCAGCTGACTCAACCCGAAAATCCCTGGCTGCCACCATCGCTACACCCCCAGCTCTCAATTCTTCCTGCTGAAGACCCAAGACCATCCCTTCCAGCGGCCAAAATCTAGCAACGTGGCTCATCCCCATGTAACCCAAAAACACTCTAATTTGCTCCGCTTCATTTAAAAATATCCAGTGACACTTTTAAGAAAGCAAGGTTACAAATCTGGTAGTGGTTTAAGGCACCAGCGGTACCCATTATTCTCAATCAAGATGCTCACGATTCCAAACCCAGATCTGCACCTGCCGGACTCAGTCACTTGCGGACACCAGAGCCACAACTCAACCTCGGCTTCCTCTATCAGGCACGGAAGACCTCAGATCTCTAATTTCCATTCCATACAAAAAGTCATGAAAAAGACCACAGATGGAAGCACTAGGGACAGCAGGCATGGTAACAGCAGTAACAACTATATAAAAATAACTTTTCTAGGTATTTCTGCCTGGGTCTAGATCAAAACTAAACTTGAGCTGTCATGAATTACAATCTAATCCTTTAGAAAGCAGCAGCCGAATAACACCAGGGCTGCATAAAACATTCTGGTGCTGCTGAAACCCAATGCACGAAAAAAATAAATAAAATGGCATTCCGTGATGGATATTCATGAAGCACTCATCCTAATTTAAAAGAAAACAAGTCTAGAGTTCTTACTGCATTAATTCATGTGAGCCTGAAAGAACATTTTTATCCAAACTGTTAAGATTTCCTACCAAGGCGTTAACATTCTCCAAGTCTGCTCAGTTACACTAATTCTGAGAGTATGGTTTGGTTTGACAGTGGGGTTTGTCTTTCAGTCAATGCAGAACATCAGAAGCTTCTTCTGAGCTGTCCTGATGGGTAGGGATGGCCTCTTTAACCTCACGTGCAATGTGAACGACTAATAGTTATACTCCTACTGTGTACCATATGCTAAGGAAGCTCTTCACCTATTCACTGAAACTTCATGACAACACTCTGACACAGACAGTGCAACTATCCCCATTCTACAGATGAGGAAACAAACTCACGGAAACGAAGAACCTTTCCCAAACCAAGGTCACTGCCCAGGATTTGAACCTGGATTTGTCAATACCCCGAGTGGGAATTCTTATCTCCGGTAAGACTTTAATTCAGGCACACTGGTGAGATGCAGGGTTTTTACTGGTGCCAGACTCTTACTGATCTTTGGGAAGAGAATTCTCATTTAAGGATGTATCATTACACCAACACAATGATAATTAAGGGTTTACACTGTGTTGTACTTTGAGTAGTTTGCAGCCATTTTTCTGCATGATGTCCTTTCTGTCCAAAAACATCTCTTTACTTCTGTCTATGAAGCAGGTAAATAGATGTTCCGTGAATTCATCCCAAGTGAGAAAGGTAGGTTTCAGGTAAAGGAATGAGTAAGCTTTCTTAAGGCCAAGAACTCAAAAATGTCAATAAGTGGCATCTCATCTGCTTACTGCTGGCATTTCCAGGGACACTGGGCCTGGGAAACACAAGTCCCCCCTCTTAGGACAGAAGGATTAGAAAAGCTCACCTTGAATTGCTTTCTTCCGTGAGGTTTTCCGTGCCATCAATATCAACCAGAAAATAACCATTAGATATTAAAACTGCATTCAGTTGATGACCTTCACTAAGCTAAATTCAGCAGTCAGCTATAAAACATTAAATGGACACAATTAAGTTTGAAAAAACATGAAGCAGAATTTCAACTAAAGTAACATGAAAATGAATGGGAAGAAAACATTCTAGATTCAGGATACTGACATTTTCAACAAGTGCTTCATCTGAAAGGATCCAGAGACATGTAGAAATCCACAACTCATTTCTCCACCTTGATAAATTTATACCTGATGATGATGATGAAAATGTACTGAGCAGTTAATAGGAGCTACAAACTCTGCTACCTCCTTCATATATATATATATATATATATTTTTTTTTTTTTTTAACTCTTAGCAACCCTATGAGATGGATTTTATTATCCCCACACTATAGATGAGAAGACAGGCTCAGAGACACTATACAATTTGCCCAAGTTCACAGGCTAGTAAGTAGCCTTGCTGGGATTCAAACCCAGGCCTATCTGATTCCAAAGCTGAGATTCTTTCCCCACAGTCTCCAACAGAAGAATTACATGACTTTTTTCTTTCCCATAATCAAAAGTAAACTTTTTAATCTTTCAAAGATTCATTTTATGCTCTGTGTACTCTAAGAATGAAAGCGGAAAACATCCACTTTGAATGGCATTAGACATAAGTGAAAAGTCTAATACCAGAAAGCTGGTAACTAATAACAGATTCCCCTTTAAAAAGGAGGGAAATAAAAAAAATTTTTTTAAGTTGTTTACCAACAAGAATCAGGAAGTATTTGAGTATCTCTTATAAAAGTCCGGCTACCGTATTAGATACCACCAGGGCTCCACAAGAAGTATTAAGACACAATGCCCTCAAAAAGCTCTCACTCCAGCTGGGACAAGAACAAGTTCAATAACCAAGGAACAAATGCTGAATCCTGAGCTTTAGATTGTGAGTGCCACAAAGGCATGGGGGTAGGGCAGTCAGGGAACACCCTCTGGAGGAAGCATATCTTCAGCAGGGGCTTGAAGGAAGTGAAATGGAGAATTTACATAGAGAAGAAAAAGGAGGCCAGCACTTCAGAAGGGGGAACAACAGGAGCAAAGCCCTAGAGGCAGTCATAAACTTGCTTCTGCTGAGGACAGACAGGAGAAGGAGCAGCAGGGAATAGGTTCAGGTAGGTGGGGAGGGGCCAAACCAAGGACAGTCTTAAAAAAATAGGGTGGGCAATGGCTGGACACAATGGGGCAGACAAGAGGACACTACTCAGTGCCATGGCCTGTTAGCTGATCTCCTGGCCCCAAGCCTCTCCTTTCCCCTCCTGCAAATTATCACAAACCACCCCTAGTCTCCTGCTGCTCACCACTGCCGTTAGAATAGTTTTAACTTTGGCCTAGTGTTCAAGTTCTTTCAGGAACAAGGCCCAACCAATCTTTCTTCCTATTCCCTTTCCTATATGAACACTTCCCTACAAGGAGACTGGTCTATTCCCCAACTCCATTGGATCACTGGGCCTCATTTCTCTTTTCCTATCTGAATCCTACTCATCCTTTAACAGCCAGCTCAAATCCTGCCTCCTCGCTAAGCCTTCCCCGACCACTCAGCCTCCAATGACCTCCATCTCTCCTTCTTCTTAATTCTACAGCACACAGCCCTGTCTCATCAATCAATTACCTTTTCACAGGTAAAGCCTCAGCACCCAGTGTAAAGCTGCTTGGAGGCTATGGGTCTTCCAATACTTTCCCCCACCACATGGAACAGCATCTTGACATTTAATAATCAAGCAAGCACTCAACTCTTTTTTTGACTTCCTATATTAAGTTTGGCATTAGCATAAAGGAAGGAGGGGGGAAGTGGGGGACTTCTGAAGTCACAGACCAACTAAGAAGCTGTTGCAATAATCCAGATGTGAAGCAAAGAGGGCCTGGACTAAGGAACAAAGAGAAAATGGGCAAATATAAACAACAAAAACATTTTGCATGCAAAAACTCAGCGGGATGTGATTGACTACTACTAGGGGCAAAAACAAGGGATGAAATATGATTAAGGTAAGGTTTAGAAACACTTCTGGGAATCATTTTAAAGCCTGTCTGAAACCAAGTGTATTAAGTGGCTAAAAAGTCCACATTTGCAAAAAGTCTTCAGTGAAACTGCCCAGTGTCTTGACCCAGGGACAGCCCTTCCAATTTCAGACACATACAGACTGGCAGACCCACAAGGGTCTTTAGAGAGCTAATCTATAGTTTGTTATTAGAGAGCTAATCTAAAACCCTCACTGATCAGATGGGGAAACTGAGGCCCAGCATGGTAGAGGCTTGCTGAAAGCCTCAAGACAACTCCCAGACTAGTGCCGCCCTAAAGCACAGCCGCCCAGGCTAGAACGACACTGTTTACACCCCGAGGCTAACTCCAGCCCGGCCCTCCGTAATGGCAGGACCGACTGAGGGCGAGAGTGACCATGGAGACGTCTAGAGCCAAGCAGGACGCGCCGCCGCCTGTTTACCTGGAGAAAGGCGGTGGCGTGGGGCAGGGGGTCCGTTGCAGCCACCGGCAGCGCCGACCCCGCGGCCCGGCCAGGCTCTCCAGGGCACTCAACCATCCGGCCTCCCCGTACAAAGGGGGAGCGCCCCTGGGGGCAAGGCGCCCGGAAGCATGGGATCCCGAGACGCCCGGGGTGGAGGCTGGGGAGCCCGGGGCAGCTGGCCGCGCGCGACCCTCGGCCCCGCCAGCGGCGTCCGGACTCCGGGGCCGAACACTGTTGGCCCCTCCGGGGCGAGCGCCTGGCCAGAGCAGGTGCCCGGGCCTCCCGACCCCGCCCGGCCTCGGCTGCAGCCCGCGCCGCCCGCCCACCCGCCGGCCCGCCGGACTGACCAGGCGCTGAGGCGCCCGCCCCGCCGCGCCCAGAGGGAGCCGGACAGCAGCCGAGGGCTGCCCCCGGCCCCGCCCGCTCCGCCGGCTCCTCGCCCGCCGCCCGCCGCCCCCAGCCGGCGCACCTCACCTGCCGAGAGCGCCGCGCTCACATCGCCCGCCCGCGGCGCCCCCTCCGCCGCCGCCGGCGCCAGGCCCGTCCCCGCCGCTCCGGCTGCCGCCCCAGCCCGCGCCCCCCGCCCCCGGAAGCGCTTCCCGGCCCCGCCCCCTCGGCGCCAGCGCTTCCGGGCAGGCGCGGACGGGGGCGGTGGCGCTGCGGGATGAACCTCTCGCCGGGCCTCGGGATCCCAGATCCCGCCTCGGCCGCGTCTAGGAGCCTCGTGGCGGACGCGTGGGCGAGCGGCGGCCTTGGTCCCGACTGCGGGAGGGAGCGGCGGCGGCTTTGCGCCCCACGGCCTTCCGCCCGCCTTCTCCTCGGCGCCCCCTGCTGGCGGGAGGAGGGCTCCGCAGCGGGGCGCGCCGCGGGTCTCCCGGAGAGGAACGGGTAGGCCAGGACCCTCGACCCGCCACCCCCGGGGAGCCTGCGACCACCGCTGGCCCAGCCCTCCCCTTCCGAGACCCTCGATCCCACAGCCCTTCGGGCGCCTACCCCTCACCCGAACCGCGCCCGGCGGGACAGCTGAAGGCAGTAAGGTGCAGTGGTGACAAGCACGGGCCTGGGGACCTGCCATATCAGGTCACTTAACGTATGACCTTGGGAAGATTACCTCCCCCCCCTAAAGCGGGAGATGAAAATTCCGAACTTGCGGTTATAAAACCCCTGTCGCAGAGCAGGCCTCAAAATGCATTTCCAGATCCTTGGAGACACCCCAATGTTGATACTCGGCTGCAAGTGTGAGCTTGGCCAGCATTTTCCTCTCGGCTTTAGGCGAATTTAACCCCCTTTGAAGAGGTTTACCCCCTTTGCATTTTGGCGGATTCCTCCATAGTAGTGGCAGAGGTTCATTTTCCCTTTTCTGAATTTGTAATAAAAATAAACCAGGAGTCAAGATACCCGCTCTTCTTCAAGATACAAAGCTGATACTTCCTGATGCTACTTCATCCTTTGCAATCAGGAACTCTTTCTCTGGGTTCTATCAAATAGTCATCTTCCAATAACAACAGCTACCCTTTGTTAAACAGTCTGTGCAGGGGCACTGTGCAGACACTTTATAGACCTGACCCCCTTTAATACGCAACCCCAGGGGGTAGCCATCAGTTATCTCCATTTTATCCAGGAGGGAACTGAGGCTCAGAGAGGTTAAGTGATATATCTAAAGTCACACAGCTGAATGGCAGACCTGGGATCTCTCTGACTCCAGACAGGAACTTCTTATGGCAATAGAATATTCCAAACACAGAATTTTAGGTAACCAGTTTCTAACTGCAGGCATCTGGGCAGTGTCACTCTCTAATTACTCTTCCTCTTGAGCTGCTTCCTTGAGATCTGTCCCCAAGAGTGAGATCAGTGAACTCAAGGGCACAGGAATGCATCTTTTTGTCACGCCAGGTTTCC
This sequence comes from Leptonychotes weddellii, assembly GCF_054177405.1. Classification (NCBI taxonomy): domain Eukaryota; kingdom Metazoa; phylum Chordata; class Mammalia; order Carnivora; family Phocidae; genus Leptonychotes; species Leptonychotes weddellii. The sequence goes on along the minus strand of NC_138382.1, from coordinate 72,807,798 downwards.
TCAGGACCACTAGGCTGACTCACAAGCCCACATGAGTGAGTTCCTGTTTCCCTTCAGAGCAGCTGTGGGCCTATCATTTTAACTGATTGTTGCTAAATTTGTTGGTAAGAGTTAGGGTCTTCTTGGCTGTAATACAGTATTTGCATGGCATTAAGGACTATAAAGACTAACATGTTCCTAAGTGTTTCACCTTTTTGTCACATGTCTCAAAGTTACTCCCATCTGTCCATTGGACACTGGGTATTTCCCTCACAGATATATTTTTATTTGCCCACCTACTTGGGCCACTAAACTCATATATTTTTCCAGTCCCCTGCTTTTATTTTTGTCATTTGGCTGATTATGTGTCATAATCTTTACTAATTTGTTGTAGTTAGAAAATCGTCGCTTCTCCACAATTGGAGTGTATGTGTTTGTTTTCCCATAATCTTGGTAGCATTTTCAAAGTGATTTTTTAGCCCATTTGAAATCAAAAAGAGGCTAGAGGGTGATGTGTGGGCCTCATTTTAATTTATTCCACAGTTATCCAGCCTTGCCAGCAGTGTTTATGAAATGGTCAAATTCACATCTCATCAAAGTCTGGGCTTAACCTTCAATCCAGTCAAGGAGTGGTTTTGCCATTATGGGAGTCAGCATTTGTGACAGTGACAGCTGGTGTTGGCTGATATCTGTGTTCCTCCTTCTCTTCTGAGGCACGTGGCTAAAACACATCTCCCTGCCTGCCCTCCACGTGACGTGTCAGTGGAAATAGTGTGTGAAGTGCTTGTAAGTGAATTCCCTTCCCTGTCTTTCTTCCTCTCCTTTCCTAGGACAGATGGCACTGAATCTCCAGTTCTCACCTGCTTCAGATTCCTGAGCACTGATAGCCAGGTTATCTGATCCCAGCCTCTCCCTCTTCCGGTTCCCACAAGGAGACCCTTTCTGCCAGAAGTCAGGCTATGCTATGTGGCTCTGGCCCACTTAAAAATCCCCAGAGTTTGGAGGTGCCTGGCTGGCTCAGTCAGTGGAGCTTTCAGGATTCTGAGTTTGAGCCCCATACTGGGTGTAGAGATTACTTAATAATAAAATCTTTAAAAACAAAATTAATAAATAAAACATAAAATCCCCAGAGTTCGGCAAAATCTGTGTTGGCACCTGTTAGGGTCTTTACAGGACACACAAGAGTCTGAGTGTCCCTTAAACACAAAGATTGTATGAAGTATTGGGGGTTTCCTCATTACCACTCCCCTCACCAGGATGTGGGTGTATGCCCCTTCCACCTGCCTCACTACCTACTAGTTCTGGGCCAGCAGGGGGCGTCTGTCTCTCCAAATAGTCCTACGATGTCCACTGACTTCTAGAACATCCCAGACGGTCAGGGTTCCTTCCACCTGACCACCTCTGCAGGGTAGCCAGTGTTCCACTGGGCCAGGAAGAGCCCTCTTCCTTGGAGACCCCTCTCATCCCCCTTGCCTGTGTAACAGGGACCAGGTAGTTGGTTCACGCCTCTGAGCCTCTCTTCTTCATCTGTTCAGTGGTGATTGGATGGTGAGGTGTGAATCGTAGTCTCACTTCCCACCGCCAAGACTGGGCAGTAGAGTGCTGTGGCTAAGCAGTGAGGCAGATCCGGGTCTCCGTTCCTGCTCAGCCACGGAGCTCCATGATCTGATCCAGGGCAAGGCACTCATCTCGCTGAGCGCTGGCCTCTGCATCTGCGTACTGGGTGATAGTACCTACCTCCACGGGTAAATAAGATAATGATACAATGCTTCCAGCATGGCACACTCAAGAATTATTCTTGATCAACAAGAAAGCGAGGGAGAAAGTCTGACTGCGAGAGCCCCTGCCCATTTCCATGAGGCCTTTTCTTACTTCCTGGAGAGAGGGCTTGCTGTCTGCTCTCCTGTCTCAGCTGTCCCGCTGCCGAGTGGGCCTGCCTTCCTTTGGACCTGAGCCCTGCTGACACCCACTGGGCACAGGTGCTCCCTCTGGAGTCCTTCCTCACTGTCTTTTCTTCCTGCCCTCTCAGTTTCCTACTGATTTTCCAACACTGCGCCTTTAACCGACTCTGCTGGCCCTCTGTACTTCTCCTTTGTAGTAACCACAAGGGTAATTAATTAATTATCTGTACAATTATGAGCTTAATATCTGTGTCCCCCACCACTAGCCTATAAACTCCATGAGGGTGAGACCTTGTCTGACTTCTTCCCTGCTGTTTCTCCAGTTCTTGGTACTCCATAGGTATCTGCTGCATTAATAGATAATGACTGGTTACCTGTTTTGATTTCTAAGTCTATGTTCCTTGAGGACAGGGACTATTTAACTGACCCATTTCCTCTGCATCCTGCGGAGAACCTGAATGAGCAGTAACAAATATTTGCTGAGTGAGACAATTAATGAATGAATGAATGAACGAATGAAGACTGAACCCCTCTTTCTCCTCCCCTTTTACCTGCAACACACCTTACAACCAAGTCTCCCCATCTGTGCAAATAGTCCTTGGTCCTAACCAGCCTCTATTTTGCAGCTTCCCTTGACCCATGGTGAAGGTAGGTGAGAAAGACCTTCCACATTTGTAGGGAATTCTCATTTGAAAAACAGAGTTTTCGGGAAATCTGCATGGGTCCTCTCCGTGCCCTGCTTCTTGTGGAGGACACACCTAGCTGGTCAAAAGAGAGGGTACTCAAGAGAGGGTACACAAATACATACAGGACCGCCTTTGGCCCAGAGCATTTGCCTCCCACTTATCATCAAAGCCATTAACTGCAAAGTTTCATACTCACACTCATACATGCTATGGTAGGCAGTGCTGGATTCTGGTTAAGAGAATGCGGGAGTCTTTTTTTTTAAAGTAAGCTCTAGAGCCAAGGTGGGGCTTGAACTCACGACCTGAGCTCAAGAGTCGTGTGCTCTACTGACTGAGCCAGCCAAATGCCCCAAGAATGGGGGAGTCTTTAGAGTTGCTTTGGGTGAATCACTTAATCTTTTGACTTTTTGCTTTTTCTTATTTCTCTGAAAATGGGACCTAATATTACCGAATTTCCTCTTTTAATCGAGGATGTGTTCTTGTTCACATTTAAACATTCTTGGAATCAGAAGACATCTTACAATCAATGAGTATATTTAATTGGGTTGTGTTTTTGTTGTTGTTGTTGTTCCAAATGCAAATCAACAAATCCAGAGTATATCTCAGAATCAGCATTCTTGAGAGCTATGTCTCTCAAGACACAGCCCTATTGTAACTCACAGGCACATGTCTGACTAAAGTCAGTAAAGTGGAGACATCTGCAAAGATCTAGCCTGGTTTAAAAGGTGACTTTGTGCTCTCAGTGTTAGAAACCGGGCACAAACCCGCTGGGCACGCCTTAGATTTCAATGAAAGGAGCAAACCGCACGTGAAGAGTATTCACGCCATCACCTGTGTTTAATGTAAAGCCAACATCCTGTCCATCAAACACGAGACTAGAAACATTGCTTGCCGTCGCTCAGAAGTCAGAGGGCTTTGCGGGATGACTTTGATGACCAAGACTCTTTAAAATATACCCAGGGAGGCGGACCTTTTCTCCCTAAGTAAATTTCCCTAGAGCAAATAGTTCCATTGACCTTAGACATGACTTCAGTGCTTTCCTGAGTTGAGAGCTATTTAAAAATAAAAGTCATGGCATCTGATTGTTTGAAGGCCTCACTAACGATTTCAAATATGAGGATCTGGAGGGGGGGTGTCTCTTTCATCTCTCGCTCTCTTTTTCCCTTCTGCTAGTCCTTTAGTCCTTTTCTCCTTACAATAGAATCAGAATGAAGGAGAGCCCTTTGGGAACAGAATCCTCAGACTGTGGGTCTGTGGGATGGTCCCAGGCATTGTGGAGGGAGGACAGTCCATCTTTCTTTTTCTTTTAATCAACTTTAATGAGGTATGATGAGGATTGGCCAATGTAGACATTTGTTAACTGCCACCCCGACCTTTGCTTTTTTGGCTTTGGCTGAGCATGAGCAAGGTGCTCAGCATCTGGTTTTTGATCCTGCCTCCTAGAGCCCCCATGCATCCTGGCCTTGCTTGTGCAACTCCAGGAATCAGTGGGAGGTAAGATCACCATGCTCGAAGCAGATCAGCTGGGCGGTGGAGGCACACAATGCCTGAGGGACCCTGGCATGATATCACTGTTGCATATTTACTCATTCAACAAATACTTATTGAGTGCTGAGTGCCAAACATGGCCCTAGATGCTGGGGATATAGCAGTGGACAGGGGGAAGCAATCCTTACCTCTCAGGAACGGCCAGGGAAAGAGAGGCATAAACCAACAAAATGTATAGCATGTTAGATGGGGAGAAGGGCTACGGAAAAAACGAATAGGGAAGGGAAAAGGGGAGAAGACCATACATCCATCACCCAGGGAGAGAGTTTGGTACTAGTTTGAAGTTCTCATCCTCTATATCAAACAAAAGGGTGCTCCCAGGTGCAGGGTGGGCAGCATCCTGCGTGGCACCCTCACCTGCCTTCCTGAACTTAATCTGTTAATCTGAACTTAATCTGAACTCCATCCCCTGAACTGGGCTGACTTTGTCTTCAGATTCAGTGCTTCTTTCCTCATATTTCCAAGATTGGTCCCATGGTAAAGAACCATGAACCCTGGGCAAGGATAATCAGACTCTATGAACCTCGGTTTTCTCATGGCGATAGTACCTGATCCCGATGGTTAGGAGAACCCCATGAAATACGAGGAAAAGTGGTTCTCAGAGCCTCGTACTTGGTGGGTGCTGAATCAGCAGGAGCTCTTAACATATGAGGGACTGAACCAATGGCAGCAATGCAAGGGGGAACGCACTATAGAGGTACACCCTGGCTTTGTCTCCCCTAGCCCTCCTCCAGATCTCCCCTCCCTTCCCCCCACTGGACACTGTCATTCTCGGCTCCCCTTTCATCACGGAGCTTAGCTTCTTGGAATCTTTGCCTCTGGCCACTAAAAGAGAAAAACTCTTCAACTCATCTGCTCCCTCCCTCCCTCCCACTCTCATTCCCCCAAGAACAGTTTCTGTTCAGAGGGGATGATGCCTTTCTTGTCAGTCAGGACTCGAGAAGACGGTGGTATCTTGGCCCTTTCTTTATTCCTAATGACCTGGTTTGTAAGACATCTTTCTCCTCTCTGAAAGTAAGTAGGCTTTCAGAACACCCAGCAACCTTGGTGTTCATTGCGGAACTAGTCAGCGGGTTAAATTTGCCCAGGGTACTCCTCTGCCCAGGGAGATTCTCAACATTTCTGCTCTGAGCCTTCTGCGGGCTGGAACCAGGGTACCTGTGCTGTTTGCCAATGGGGAAGCTGGGCTTGGCTGACAGTTTGTACCGCAACACTTCTCATCTATTTTTTTACTTGTCCTCAGTACTCATGACACTCAAATAAGTGAGTAACCTCTGCCCATCCTCCTCTTCCTTTAAGCTTCTTCTTGTTTTTTTCCCTTGGAATCCCAGAGTTTCGATGAAGTTGGACGTGCTCATCTGCTTGGGATTCCTAGGCAGGCCTTGTAGGCCTGATGTCTTGTTAGGGGTGGTTCAACTTCTGGCCAAGCAATCAGTTAAGGACACAGTGCCAGTGGTTGAAACTCACTGAACAAAGGGAAGATGGGCAACCTCTCTGAACCTGTCTCCTCATCTGTAAACGGGAGAGAACAAGTGTTCTTACCCCAAAGGCTTGTTGGCAGTAGTACAACGAGATCACGGTCGTAAAGCTCTTACAAAGTGCCTCGTGTATGATAAACACGCAAAATCCACTAGCTCATAGGTCCAAATTGGGGTTTATTAGGATGAATCTTATTTTCCTGCTGAGGCTTCTCTACTCCATCCAGCTACCTGGGAGCTATCACATGAGCCCTGAGCATCTGCTGCCTCCTCTGTCGGGCATAAGCAGCTTCACGATGGAGACCTTGTCTTGCTCTCTTGCAATTCTTAGAAGTCACCAGCATTTCCTGTTGTCAGGGGCTTCCTGTGACTCAAGAGCAGAGACCCTGTCTTGTTTCTCACTGTAGTTCCTGTGCCCAGCACCAAGCTGGGCAACAAGGCAAATGCTCAATAAATGTTTTAAAACAAGGAACAAAGTTAGGACAAAAAGAAGTCAGGCTCCAGCTGGATCCCACTAGGGTGAGATGGCTCCGAACCAGGAAGCACAGATTTGCAGAGCCCTCCTGAGTGGGCAGCGGTCCAGCCGCCCTGCCTGGAGGCAGACCGCCCCCTGCTGCACCAGCCCTCCAGAGTCCTTACTCCAGCCACCTCTCAGAACTGCTGCTCACCATGCCTTTCCGCAGAAAGCTGAAAAACAGGCAGTTTACCTCTGAGAAGTGAGCAACAGCGATACCCCAGGTGCTCAGAGCAGTGTGTAACTGACATTGCTCCCTCTCCCAGTGGGGGCGTCCCTGGTCCCCTAAAACAACCAATGGTGTGTTCTAGAAACCCACCCATGGGAATGCCATTCATTTCAATAAATTATGTGGAGCTCTTCTCTAAGTTTTGATGCTGCCTCAGCCTCTAGGTCCCTCTCCCAGTTAAACTTCCTCAGCAGAAAGGCCCTCTTGAATTCTCAGCCACACTGCAAAGACAGCCTGACCATGGCCCTCTGTATTGGGAGACCCAGAAACTCAGGAGGAAGAGTTGGAGGTAAAAGAGCAAGCAGGGCCCTTTCTTTGCTTAACAGAGTTCAAGCCATATTGTTGACCCAGGAATCTCTCCAAATACCCATCATCTCCCTCGTCTGCGTCACATTCCTCTAGTCGGGAATGCGGTTTCTAGCAGATGAGGGTTATGTATGACAATCTCACTCATGGCTGAAACAGGTCTGCTGCAGAGTATGGTACTCTGATGGAGTCTGAGCTGCAATTTTAAGAGCAAATGAATGAAAAATGGAGTATGGAGAACTATAATCACACACAACCACATGGATAAAGCTCAGAAACACAACACTGAGCTTAAGAAGCCACTAGGGGGTATATACTGTATGATCCCATTTATATAAAACTCAAAAATAGGCAAAACTAATGGGGCTACTGCTAGTCAGGATAGGTTACTCCTGGAAAGAGGAATGAAGGGAATTTTGAGCCCCGGGTGTTTTGATCGGTTACTGGCAACATGGGTACATTCATTTTATGATAATTCATTGAGCTGTGCATTATGATTTGTGCTCTTTCATGCTTGATCATACTTCAGTTACACAAAAAAAGTGCATGTGCCCAGCAGGAAATCCTGAGGTCCAGGACTGAATCACACAATGATAATGCAAATATTTGTGTACATTTTTGTAAGTTTAAACTACTTCACAGAACCACGAAAAGAATAGCATGCCCAGCCCAGCTGGCTTATGTCCACAGGGGTCATTCAACTCTACCAGGAGAAGCTGCTCCTTTCCTGGTGCAGGATGGGAACTCATCCAGAGTCTCCTCCTTGATCACTGTCTGTACACGTTCTATATCATGACCCCTAATGGGGGCCAGGGGTCAGTAGCTGCTAGAAAGCACAGCTATTGACTGGAGAAAACATGTAACAGTTTCGCCTGGAGCTGACAGGGTCCTGTTTGGGGAAGGGCTCCCAAGTGGAGATTGAGACCGCCCATGCACCTCGCAGAATCCCGCCCAGTGCCACTCTGATCACGGGACAAGCCGCCTTCCAGGCATTCTATAGAAGAGCAAGTTGACTTTCATCATGCTCAAGGCCTGAGGGCGGGGGTGGGGGGGGTTCTTTGGGGTCGACTTCTGAAAGCAGCAGTTTGTGACTCTGATTACTAAAAGAACAAGGAAGAGGCTGTGTTTTTAAAGTGAGCCAAGCTAGTCATTTTTCTAAGTTCAAAAAGCAAATACAGCTGAATTATCGTCAGCCTCCGTTTGCAGAGGGTGGAGAGATTGGGAGGCACAGAAGCAGCTCGGCTGTGAGTGTGACTGTTGTACTTGACCTGGTTTGAGACCCGCACTCGGTTCCTGGTTCCAGGCACCAGGCTGTGACAGCTGGTCAGAGGCTGCTGGAGGTGCAGTAGGGTCGGTACATTTCAGTCCGGAAGAGGGGAGCAACTTGAATGTGATAAAGTCGACCTTCAACACCCAGTCATTTCTGAAGCAGTTCTTGGCTTGGCGGAGGCGGGGGGTGTGGGGTGTGGGGGGGGAGCTGGTTATAAAAAATCTGCATTTGCTGGGTGACTGGGTTTACGAGAGGGAATACAACCGGCCATGGTACAGTGTCACACATTTCCGGCTCTCACCAGAACAAGAATTTAATGTCTTTCTATCTCACTGAGTATTTGGTCTCCCCAGTCTCTTACCTCGCTACTGTGCTACTCAAGCCTTCCTAAAGATGCAGGAGACAGTTCTGACTTCACCTGAACGGGATTGTTGGGTGCAGGCCCTAGGCTGTCAGGAACACAGAAATGGAATGGACACAGGCACAAGGTGTTTATACCCGCTGGTCCTTGCAGAGCTTAGCAACGTGCATACAAATGATGCCTGCGTGAGTGACGCAACTGGGCACAGACTGAACTGGGGAGGATAGTGAAAACTTCTTAGAGGAGGTGGCCTTTGAAATGGGATTTATTCTGGGCAGGAGGAGAGGGAGCATTAGTAATGCTCGTGGTTACAGGGAAGTTGAGGGCAAGTTCAAGGAAAATGGGATTTGGCTGGAGAGTAGAATAGGTAGAGTAGGATGGAGAAATAGTGGAAACAAACCAGAAAGGAAGTCTAAGCCTACGGTCTGGAGAGTTGGGGGCCTACTTTGGCAGGAGTTGGGGGTTTTAGAGCAGCTTGGGGACAAGGTGGAAGACTGAGGCTGACAGGTGTGTGTAGGATGAAGTGGAGTGAGGAGACCAGGCTGGTGCAACAACCTAGGTGAGAGATAATTAGGACAGGGGTGGTGATGGCTACGTTCCAGTCATTAAAGAACTGGATGTAATGGAGTGTGTGTGGGGATAGGGTTCTTGAGATTCCCCTCATGACCTTCATGGAGAGAAGAGGCTGAGTGTTGCCCATTCTTGAGGACATTTCTCCATTACATTAAAGGAATTTGGCTGGCATGCATGACTGGAGGGCACATGACCAGTGCCAGAGGCAAAAATCCCATGGAAGAAAACCAAGTTCAGAAGGAACCTCCATAGTTCTTGTTCTGATGGACCCACCTAGGTTAACAACAGCCCCCCATTAGGCTACGAGTACAGCTGGCCCCATGCCATCCCTGACACTGAACTTGGCCTACCTGAGCTTGTGGTGGCTCTTCCCTCCAGGCATTTGTTTCCACACCCAGGAGACCACACTGGCAAGCCTATTATCTGTCACTCAGCCCATGTCCGGAATGCAGCACAAACACCATGTCCTAGGTCATTTCTCATTGCATTGGGTTCATCTTCCTGACACCTCTGATCATTGCCTATGCAATCAAATCCACAGTCCTTAGCCTGAGATCTGCGGCCCTTCATGACCTTGGGCACCAACGGTGTAATTGCCATGATCTTGGGCTCCAGAGTCCGATGACCTAGTTTAGAATTGCTGGGTTATAGTAAAGATCTAAGGAGACTGTACATGTAAAGAATGTAGCACAGAGCCTGGCATATAGTCAATGCACAGTAGTTGACATCCATTACCATAGGAACAACTTGGCTGCGCAAGCTACCTTTCACACTTGCTCACCTCCATGCCCTTCTTCATACTTGTCCCTCTGGACAGGTTGGCCTCTTCTTCACTCCCATCCACAGTTCGGCGGATCGGAATCCCACCCATCTCTGCTCAGGGGCTGCCGGCACTAGGAAGGCTTCCTGCGTGTCCTGGTCATTCTGTCCCTGTGTGAGTCTGTTAGTGATACCAGGCTTACCTGCCTCCAGAATGGGAACTCCAGGAGAACAGGGATTTTTTATGTTTTATTTATTGCTATATGTCCAGCACCTAATAGTATCTCTTATTATTATTTTTTTTTTACGTATGACTCTATTAGACAGTGTACTCTTGAAGGACTTGTTATTGGTTTATTCCATAGCTTCCATATTGTCCTTGTGAATTCAGTTGTGATGAACTATGGTGGGCAAATTATGAGAAAAGGATTCTGCTCAAAAAGGGGGAATGGGAAAATCTTGGGAGGCAGAAATAGGAGTCAATTGGGGAAGTTTTACTCCCTTTCTCCCTTGAGATGACAGTGAGGAGTTAACCGGAAACCCAGAAAAGCAGGTGAGATTGACGTTAACTATTACAGGAAATGGTTGTAACTTGGGTTTTGGCCTGCAGATAAATTAAGTTCAGTGGCTCACACCATATCCATAGCGAAGAGTGACTTGGTTACCATCCACAGTTAGGTTTCTTTGACAAGTGTTGTCTTGAAATTGATGGTTAAATCTTATTTATAGGTCTGGATCCATAAGGTTTAGTCAATTATGTGACATAGACAGCAAAGGACCTATCCTGAAATGTTCATTTCTTTTTCTCCTGGAGTGCTTTTCACAACCTCTAAAGACAAGAAAATCAGCTTCTGAAGGCCCAGGCCAGGGCCAAAGCTGGTGGTCCATAAATATCTGGTAAATAAATGAGTGAATGAACCAAAGAATAGACCCTGGAAGGATATAAAGCTCCTTTTGAGACCTCCCACATGTTTGCACTGATACTGTTCAACTATGCTTTTTTAAAGAATAAATATAGGGGCACCTGGGTGGCTCAGTCAGTTAAGCATCCGACTCTTGATTTCAGCTCAGGTCATGATCTCAGGGTCCTGAGATCGAGCCCCACATCGGGCTCCACACTCAGTGCGGAGTCTGCTTGTCCCTCTCCCTCTGCTCCTCCTCCCGCTTCTCTTGATCTTTAAAATAAACAAAATCTTAAAAAAAAGATTCTCTCTCCCTCTCCCTCTGCTGCTCCCTGCCCCTGCACCTCCCTCTCTAAAAAGAAAGAAAGAAAGAAAGAAATATATAAGTGGATTTAAGCATTACTGAAGGCATACTAGTGTTCTAAAATTTTATATTTTTCTTGATCAACTATTATTGTGGGGGGGGGGGTTCTGCAAAATTTTCTAATATTCAGAAATGATCCTTCTACTTGAAAAGATTAGAGACATTTGGCCTAAGATGCTTTTGAAAGCACTTCCAGCAGAACTCTTTGACACCTTCTTGGCAGAGCTCCTTTGAGTCACAAGCTCACTGCTGCCCTTTCTACTTTCAGATGGCCAGAAAAGTCTCAGGCCATGCTCCCTTGGAGCCGATTCACCCGAAACAAACTGTCTTTTTTGCATATAATCCCCCTGGTTGTCTAGCCCAGATTCTATGTTTCCTGATTGTAATATTCTACTGTTCCTTAAAGCTCAGATCAGCACAATCACAGTTTGAATATTGTCCAAAAGCAACTTTTGGTCGTTAATCAGTTGCCACAAATTTTAGTATTAGATGAAGCACCAAATAACATGTAACCAATAACATGTAACATGTTTAGATTGTGCCAAAATCTCACTGACAATATGCCCTCTTCTAGAACAAGCTTCTCAGCAGAAATTAACAACAACAAAAAAACACTTTTTCTTCACTATGGGGCTGGTATATTTAACAAGGAGTGTGATGATTCACTTTATTCTGCTTCCAAAACAAGTTGTCAACTCTAAGTTCCTGACATTCTGGTTTGAGCCAGACACTGACTGTTCTACCAGAAATCATTGTTTGATAAGTCCCAATGTCCTCTTCTGCCTGACTTTACTGAAATAAACCAGTGTCCAGTATGATAGCTAAGTGGCTGCTCAGATATAAAACCTTTCCTTTGGGTTAGAAAAGAGGACCTGTACTTAATCTCAGAATTCTCAGCTACCGGCAATTTCAGTGACACTTAGGTGGCATTTGTTGGAAGAGGGCACTGCAGGATTGCTGGGTGCCTGTGCTTCCTAAGAAAGGTCTCTGACGAAGCACAAAGTCCCTGGCTGTAACTGGTGGATAAAGACTGACCAATGAATCTGCATTTATTATCTTTTAAATTCAGCAGTATCTCTCGACTGTGCCAGGAACAGGACTGTGCCAGGAACAGCCAGTCAGAGACAATTAAGACATAGTTCCTGTTTCTGAGGAGCTCATTGTTAGGCAGGGGACGCGAGTGCATGTAAAGGATGAATAGTACATATGAAATCACAATAGTGATAAATGCTGCAGCAGAACCAAGTTCAAAATGAAATGGAATCACTGAGTGTGTGAACAATTTCCAAGGGTGCTCAGAGAACGCACCACAGAGATTATTTTTGCAGAACCTGGAACAATAAAAAGTCTTCCAGGAGGACAAAGGTTAGGGAGTTGTGGATGGAAAAGAAAAGGATGAGTATTCAAGGCAGGGAAAATCATCCATGCAAGGACGAAAAGAAGCCCCAAGGAGAGCAGCCAGAGCCCAAGTGGGGATTGGCAGATAAGAATGGACGAGTAGGCTACTCTCAGACCAGGGCCTTGGGTACCATGCTGAGTGAAGATCCCATCAGGCAGATCATGGGAGGCGACGGGAGTAGGTCTGCTTAGGAAGGAGGAGGGTTTGGGGCAGTCAAGTGGCAGAAGAATATGTCATGAGTGGAGACTGTTGTGAAGGAGTGGCTGTCCCAGAGGCTGATAGGAACAGGGTGGGACAACTTGAGAGATAAGCAGGTGCTACTTGTGCCAAAACCCATCTCCTGGTGATTAACACCAGAGCAGTGGTCAGGGGGCCCAGATAAGCCCTTGGCCCTCGGAACCTCTCTCTAGATTATTTCCGTTCAAATTTAACACCTGGAGCATCAGCCCACAGAGTGGGATTTCCTCTGGATGATGTGAAATGAACCCTTGGGCTGGCAGTCACGGGACAGCAATAGAGTATATATGTAAAGCTCAGTGGAGCCCAGGACTCGGGCTGCCTGGGTTTGAATCCTGGCTCTGCTGTCAGCATCCTGCTAGACAGGGATGGCAATAGCACCTACCTTGCAGGGTTGGTGTCAGAGTGAAGAGCTGATCCATGGAAAGTGCTTAGAACAGTGTGGAACACAGTGGGCTCTGGGCAAATGAGAGCTCTATGGAGTGTGCAGTTGCTCGGCTAGACCACGTGAAATGAAAGTTGCTCTGGTCAGAGGGGCTGTGGGGGTGGGGTCATGCTCCTTTTCCCTGCCCATTCTGTGGAGTAAGCCTTGATACAACTTTTTTACCAGCTGGGAAAGTATTGGACTCCCCCTATTCCTGGGGTTAATTTCTACCTGTAATTCTCGAGCCAAGATGTTCAGGTAGGGTTAGCTGCTGATGCCAGACCTGGAACAGTCTCTGCATAGAGTCTCTATTTCTCCCAAGATAGCAAAGTGAGAAAGCCTGCGGAGTACTGGGTGAGTCACCCACCACCTAAAGGCGCTGGAAGGATAATCCAGCCCAGGTACATGCTCCCCAGCATCAGAAGCCATGCCCAGGGTCCTACAGGTGGAGAGGGACCACTCTCTGAGATTCTCTGAATCTCACCCTCAGACACAGACAGCCTGTGCCCAGGAATAGGGTTTAGAAAGGTTTCCCTGAGGGGAAAAAAACCCCACCTGTCCAACAGAATAGGAAGCAGTCATCCTTTCCTGCTACATGGAGTGACCTGGAGTAAAATTCTACCTCAACAGGACTGTTAGGAAGAATAAATGAGTTCATGCAAGTACTTAGCACATATTAAGTGTGCAATGAACCTCCGCTTAGTACTGTTATCTTTAGGCTGTAATCCCAATTCTTCTTATACCTATTAAAGTAGGTATGGTGTTCAGTGGGTTGAGTGGATGTTCAGAGCCCAATAAATATACAGAACTGCAACAACAACAACAAATTCTCTCCGAGAAAATTCTCTGTATCTTCATAGTTTGAGTAGATAAACAATACTTCCCACATTATGAGACACTACATAAATAATGTAAAAATTAATCCTTTCTAGTTTGGTTCAAGGTCACTGCTGTCATTTTAGAGCCTACAATTTCTACTCAGCCAGACCCTGCAGGAATCCTAGCAGCGTTTGCTGATTTGGCATCCACCCATCACTGAGTGTCATGCAGGTGAGGATCTTTTCAGAGAACCCTAACAAGTGAGATTTTATCACAGCATTACTGACCCCCAAACAAGACAGGGGCAGTTCTAGAAGCACTCCTTGGCTTCCATTAATAAAGGTTAGCTGTTACATTAGGCAGACCAGTATACTCTGGGGAGTAACTAGTATCTTATTAAGTTATAAATACATTTTTTTTTTAAAGATTTTATTTATTTGACAGAGAGAGAGATAGCAAGAGAGGGAACACAAGTAGAGGGAGTGGGAGAGGGAGAAGCAGGCTTCCCACTGAGCAGGGAGCCCGATGTGGGGCTCGATCCCAGGATGCTGGGATCATCACCTGAGCTGAAGGCAGACACTTAATGACTGAGCCACCCAGGCGCCCCAAGTTATAAATACATTTAATGGCTTCAGTACTGGTTTCTTATTTTGGAATATGAAGAAGAAAAAACAGAACTCATAATCATTAGAGTCTAAGTATAATGCCACTATTTTTTATAACATATTTACCTATAATACTGCTTATGAACTACCTTGTTTTTCTAGAGCCCACATACTCCCTCAAAGGACACTGTGACTCTCCTGTAATTGTAGCAGGCCACAAGAAAAGTGGTAGATTATAAAATCACATTACTTGGTTTTGATTCAAACGAGTCAGACCAGTTCAGAGTAAGACTGAGACTTCCTTCCCCACTCTCAGTCCCCTTCTGGTTTCTCATTAAGGGGAAAAAAAAATGCCGTCCGTGCCCATCTCCATTCACTGAACTCTGAACATAACGCTAACCAAGTTTTCTTATAAAGGGCACAGAGTTCTTATCTTTCACTTTCTGCAGAGAAAGATCATACTTAAAATCATTTACCAAATAATAAATGACTGTTACATCAAGCTCAAGCTTACCTCATTTCCTGTTGCTGACCTGCTAGCTGGTCCATTGACTGTGGGCAAACTCTAGAGCTGTGTACCCTCCAAGATGCCCAGGCATGGAGACTGTCTCAAGGAACACTCCGGTGGTTTGGTGGGAAGCGGTCCCTGAATTGACTATGAGGAAATCTAAATAAACTGCACAGGTGTTATATGCTCCATCTGGGTTACACCCCTCACATCCCACCCCCCTTCTGTTCCCAAATACAAACGAACCACTTCCATCTTTTGCTTTCTCCTGATAAGGAACACAGTGCTTCTCATCTTCACACCCCAGAGGTCTCCGCCCCTGCGGGAGCTGTGTGAGAAAGCCTACTCCCCAGGTGGGCTGGACTGCTGGTAACCAGGGGCCTCAATGGGGGTCAGGGGGTCACCATGCCACAGGGCCTGAGCTGTTTGCCCTTGGTTAGCGCTGACAGGCCCCACCTCAAAAAGGGCTAGAAATGGTTCTTCTGGACTTCTTCCCACACAGAGAATGGCTAAGCTATCTAAGGCAATCTGTAGTTGGCTTTAAAATCAGCAATGGGGAGGGGAAAAGAAACCTCACAACAAACAGTGGTAACAGAAGGTTTGTGTGGGAAGACGGTTAAGTTTGGTCTAAAACAAGCAGTGTCTCTGGTAATGAGCTGTTGTTAGGAAATACGTGGGCCCCCTCAGTGCCTGCAGCACTTTTAAAGAGCACGGTTGCTGTTTCTTGAGGGTTTTTTCGGGGGGGATGAGTGGGGGAAGGCACAGTGAGGTGAGGGAAAGACCCAACTAAAGAGCAGGGAGCATTACAGAGCACTGGAAAGAAGCACCTCCAAGTGTGGCAGCCATGAATCCCAGTACCACTCTGCAGCCACTGTCCCACCGTAACACGTCTACCTTCTCTCAGGCACAACAGGCTCATACGTGAAATGAGTGTACCTAAAGAATCAGCCAGGGTCTTGGTGTGAAACAAAGGGCACACTCAGCTGGGGTGCCTGAGTTTCATAAAGGGGCTATTTATAAAGGGTGTGGGCAGGGTTAGGGAACTTCTGTGAGGACAGTGAAGCAAAACAGGGAGTCAGGACCAATCCTCTGCTGGCTAGGACAAGGAGAGGGTGTGGTCACCAAACCCTGAAGCTGTCAGACAGGAGCTGTGGCCTTAGGCAGAGGAGCCCCGCCACTGTCAACCCACACCTGGCAGAAAGGAGCCAGGGGAATGAATTCACCGACTTCTTCACCTCTAATCCGCCAAGCTCCTTCCAGAGCATCTCTGGTGGACCCTGACCAGAAGACCAGATAGATCTGCAGAGGCCAACCTCCAGAGCGAAGTACAGACTAAGGAGGGGATCTGTAGGAGCCAATAGAGTATCTAGCACACCTAGGTACCTGATAGAGCTGCTGGGAGGTTAAAATGAGATAATCATCATAAATGCCTGACGCAGCAAATGCTCACTCACTACCAATTTGGTCAGACTATCCATTTGGCATTTACTTATCAAAAGGCCACAACCTAAGTTTTATTCTCAGGGGGCAAAAGCCAGGATGAAAACAAAGACATGTGGTCATATAACCAGAGTGAAAAACAAAACTTTTACAAAGTTGACGGATAACATTTATTAAAACATGTCATACAAAAGGGCATGGTCTCTTCTATAAGAAGAAAATATTAAACAGTAACATTCAATTAAGTAAAACCATGCTGTACACTGAAGACAGCAATATATAAAGACAAAACTATTCAACTTTTGCAACACAGGCATAACATTTCACAAAATATCAATAAGATATGCACCTAATGATAATCTGTTTATCATCAAATGGTTTTGTGGTCTAAGAGTCACCTGACTTGCATAAATAAAGTAATTTTCTGGAAGAAACATTGGGAACCTCATAAAAGGAAAGAAGGCAGCAGCAACTGACATAATAGGACACAGGCTTCAAGCAACACTAAAAAAAAAAAAAAAAAAAAAAGTCACATTTGCAAAACGTGTTCCAGCATCTTCCCATTGGGCACTATCAGTAGAAATTTGAAATAAGAAACATGTACCTTTAAATATATAAGTAGCAAAGAAAAAAACCCAAACAAACAAACCCTGGTTTTACTCAACAAAGTTAGCGACCCATGAAAGCAATTAAATCACAAAATTAGTGTGGCACAGATGGAGGTTTGGGGAAGGGCGTAAATATGCTGCTTGGTTTCCAGCATTCCTAAATGAGACCTTTACAAAGACAAACTCCTGGATTTGGTGTGATGAAGCCCTCCCCACCCTCATGCAGGGGGCTGCAGCAAATCCCCCTCCCCAGGACAAACACAACTGAGCTGCTTCTGCTCTGCCCCCATGTCACTTAGGCAGCAGTTTGGGGATGCACGTGCCTCTGCAGGAAAGGGTCACTGAGACCAAGCAGCTCTCCCAAACAGCTAGAAGCTAGCGCCGGGTCAGTTTGGTTCAGCAAACGGCCACTAGAATGGAGAAGACCCTTTTGGGTAGACTCTTTGAAAGCCGTGGCCTACAGAAGGGATTAGAGGAAGGTGAGATCTAGAAATCAGAATCAATAGGCTGGGGCCCGGAAGCGCCTGAGGGTAACCCTCAACACGTGAGGAAAGGCTACCGCAGTCCTTCCCTAGATGGTGATCCCTACTTGACCAAGTGGATTGTTGTAATGTGTAGATCTAAAATTAAAGGCATGGTATAAATACTAATATTAAATACCACTGATGGTGCCTTGAAGCCCTTTCCCACTGGGACTGGAGAAGAACCACAGTTAAGACTCAAAGTAGGGGACAAATACCTTGGTTGTGGGCCATTAACACGATCCCTGAAAGACTGTTTGGAAAATGTTACCCACAACTATCCAAACTCATTTGGAAGGATAAAGATTTTCTAAAGCTGTACTGAGGCTACAGAGAGAGACTATCCAACCCAGAGTGGGCAGGAGAGAAAAGGTAGTAATCCAGTACAATCTCCTAATCCTAAAAAGCAAAGTTTATAAAAATTCACTTTCACTATCCAAACTAAGGCAATCTCTGTCCCCCACTTCTCTGAACATGGCCAGCATTTCAGATGCCCAACCACCTCGCAGGGTCTAACTGACCCGATTAGCAACCCGAATTTTAAAGGAAACCCCAACTACTATAAACAACTTAAAACAGCAGATGTGAGGAACTTACACTTTTAAATTCTATACTTAGCTTCTTAGGATTTCGATAAAAGACACCTTTCTTCACAACACATGAGGTAAGTCCCAGCACAACTGACTACTTCCCAAATTGCCACCCAGGGCTGCCCACCACTCCTGGCTGAGCAAGAGTTCTTCAACATTACTCATAACAAAGGTGCTGTCCTAATTTCAGCATAACTGAAGAACCGTGATTTTTCTAGAGTATTTTGATTTTACTTCTCAGACTCTTCTCCCAAAATGTCCCAATGCTCATTTGAATATAATCTTTAATGGGAAACCCACATCAAACCTTCCAAATCCTTAGAAAATGATATGCTAACACCATGGGAGAGGGTGATCAGCTTTTGGCAGAACAAAATGGCTTCACTGCCTTGGCACTGAAATCAGTAGGAATAAAAAAACAATTTCTTCTCACACATAATGGCTAGGATCATCCCTAAAAACCATTGGCTTCTAACATGAAAAAACAAAAGAGAAGGAGCAATTGAGCTCTGCTTGCACAGTCACCTCTATACACATCTGTCAGGTATGCAGAGAAAGGACTGTTAACTGGTGAAATTTTGACACAAAGAGGGTATTAATGTGGCAAACAACCAAGAGGTAATATCTAGTTTCTAGGTTAAAAAAATCAATATATATATATATATTTATAATAAAGTTTTAAATACAAAGTGCTTTTTATATATCGAGAATGATACAGTGTTAATGAATAGATCCCTGTTTTGTAATGTAGACTGCAAGAGTTAACTGGTAAATAAGTACTTTCTTTCCCCTTTCCAGACAACGTTCAACAAGTAGATGCCTTTGTGGTTGGAGCTTGAGGACCAGAGGCCATTGCCAGCAATGTCTATCACACTGGAGCAAAGCCCAACTTTTGAAACAAAATTTCACCTCAAATCCAGGAAAAGTTATTTTTTATTTTAAGGAAAAAAGTTTCCACTTGGAAGTAAAAGACCAGTAATTTGTGGAAAAGCTGACATAAGAGTAGCACCCTGTCCTACCCTGGTGAGAACTTCAGGTACCTGACGCAGCTTGAAAGCATCCCGAATAGAGGCTTCCTTTTTAACCTAAAACATCTGCCCGAGCTGCAGAAAAGGTCGAAAAGAACAGCTGCTTTTCTTGCTGGTTTCTGGTGCGTACAGCTACGTGGACTTGTAAATTTATGCAGCTTTACCTAGAATTTGGGAGCATGAAATCTGTAGACTACTTTCTAAAATTAGGATTCCTTCTTTCCCCCTTTGAAAACACATTCCAGCACTCCTAAAGAACTGGCAGCATTAGCTCAGCGTGCCCCGCTAAGACTACCTCCCCCACCAGTGTATTTTCAAGACTCCTTTTGCTTGGGCAGTTGTTTTCTTCTGCCGCTCAAAATTCTGCTACTCAGCAACTCTCACTGACAGTTGGGAGTGTCACTGTATTCCCTCCATAAACTTCCGTGCACAGGTAACTCTCAGCCATGACTTCTGGCTCGTTCCCACTAACTGTGCTCACTGACTGACCTCATGAAGCATCATGATCTGAGAGAGAAACGGCTGCAGCAGCCAATGGTACCATGGCCAGAGTCAAAGCAGGCTAGACGCCTACTAGCCACAGAGCAGATCCCACTGTGTGGATGCTATAATTAAACAGGATTTGGGACAGCAAACCAATTAGAAATACCTATCTCTGGCACCCTAGAGAATTACAATTAGATGCAACTGTCCAAACTAAATGTTAGTACTAAAATACAAAACTTTGCCTTATCAAGAGTCTGAAACACATCGTGACAGTGGCGTCTTAACAGAAATTGAAGCTTGTACCGTAAGTTATTTGTTTTATACTTAGAACATCACCCTCTTAGCATCTCCATAGTTTTTAGTTAAAATACCCTTTAGAGAAAATAAAACCAGAGAGCTCTGTTAATCACTTTCGCATCCTAGGAATCACATTATTTGTAGCTTTTACATTAAGTAGCATTTCATTCAGTGAGGCAGCTACCAAAACAAATCCACATTACCTAAGTTATCTATGGTGAGAGCTAAATAAAATCCCAACATGACCTTGTAACGAGTGATCAAAATTTGCTGCCACCTGAAACAGAACTGGTAGGTTGGAGTCCAGTTCCAAGCGCAGGTGTCTCGATCACCAAGTCCACCTGCCTCCATCACAACAACGGGCCTGAAGTTTTACCTCGCCAGCTGGGAGGTGGGTTAACTTCTCCCCATTACCCACTCCAGGCCTGGACAGGAACATACAAATTTGAGGAATTAGATTTTTAAATTGGCCTACTTAGAGCTGGTCTTTCAGAAATATCTTCCATTTTTTTTTAAGCTTCTCTCATAATAGCAAGTAGCACGCATCATCTGTGCCCAGATTTGCATAATTACCATAGTTTATTTTTGTGCCTGCCACTCAAGGGCCAGATCCTATTTTTAGTTAGCCTCAGTCGTATTCTGCTCAGCCTTTGCAGCTTCGTAGGACTTGGTACAAGAAGTCACATGCCTGTGGAAACTGTCCCTCCACATAAATCTCTTTGCACAGATATTACACTCATACGGCTTTATGCCTGTATGAATTTTCATGTGGCCCACGAGATGATGCTTCATTTTGAATTTCTTACCACAGACACCACAGCCATAAGGCCGAAGACCGAGGTGCATGCTCATGTGTCGATCTCTCTGACTCTTGTGAGTGAAACTTTTCCCACACTGACAAGGATACAGCTTGTCAGTGGCTGAGAATCCTAAATGGGAAGCTTCTTCTTTAATCCCTGTTACCATTTCAATATTCTCACTGTAGCCTGATGCTAGGGCAGCCTCCTGTCTGTGCCCAATTAGATTCCCATCTGACCTCTCTCCAGAAAACTCTTCCATGGAAGAGCCATAGAAATCCACCTGCTCATCATAATTGCTTTCATCAGCCTGTTCATCAAACTCTGCTTCCACTTTTTTTTCCCCGACATGAAAGTCTTCCTCTACTCCTGAAGGCTGGACCGAGTGCTCTGTCTGCATGGTATTGATGGATTCAGTGACCTGGTGCTCATCATAGGGTGCGTGCACATCCATGCCCTCACATGCCTGTTCAAAGCGCTCAGGCTTCACGTGGATCCAGCGTTTGTGAGCCATTATGCTGGGCTTGCTGTACATGGGCCGGGTGTAGTGGAACTCGGCACTGTCGCTGGCCCCTTCCTCCCCATCCTGGCTCGCCATTTCCGTGCTCAGCCGGTCATGCTCTGTGGACGAGTTACTGGGAAGGTATTCGTGCTCAGTGAGCTGAGATGACAGCTCGTCTTTGGTGCTCTCCTCTTCATTCTCTCCATCCCTCAGTTCTTGGGCTTTGGGGAAATCAGCATGGCCCCCAGAGCCCAGCTCAAAGCTCTCTACCAGGCCATTGTAACTACTGCTGCTTGGAGACTGGTGGTCACTGCCATGATTTAGCTTCTGACAAAGGACTGTAGGGTTTCCCTCTAAAACCTCAGTGCATTTGTCTACCACATGCCACATCTGGAGGAAGCTTGCTGCTGTTAAGTAACTAACAATTTCTGGAGCAGGCATGACTAGACGTCCTGTGTAACTAGATAAGAGAATGTTCTCAAATACCCTTGGGTTCATCACATCAGGTAAAACAATCCTCCTGCTGTTTTTCAGGAGTACCTGGTCACAAAAGTAGGGTGAACTGGCAGCAAGAACAGCTTTATGTGCCCGGAAAATGTGGCCTTGGACAACAATGGAGACATCACATAATTGTCCTTGCTGGCGCTGCTGGTTCAGTTTCTGCAGAATGGTGCTGGAAAAATCAGGAAATTCTACTCGAAAAGAGTTTGTTCCAGGCTCCATTTCATCACAAATCTTGTTCAGTGCTACAAGAGAAAGAAAAATTAGTCCTAATTCCAGCCCAAAGAGAAACTTACAGATCACTAAGAAAACTGAGACAAGTTCCATAGTTCCATCAAGTCCCCTTGCCTGTGGGCACTAGTGGGCGGAGCATTCATCCCCCAGAGCAAGGCTTGCAGGTGTGAGTATGCCAGAAACAGGAACCACACACCACTCTTCATGGTATTAACTCTTGATTTTGCCTGTCTGTGAATGAGAGAATAGAATCCACAGAGATGTGATCTGTAAGCTTTATGAATCTCCTAAATAAAACAAAGTAAATATTTCTAGTCCAAACAAACACAGTACCTATCCAAATGACAGCATTTTTTTTTTTTTTTTAAGATTTTATTTATTTATTTGACAGAGAGAGAGACACAGCGAGAGAGGGAACACAAGCAGGGGGAGTGGGAGAGGGAGAAGCAGGCTTCCCGCGGAGCAGGAAGCCCGATGCGGGGCTCGGTCCCAGGACCGGGAATCATGACCTGAGCCGAAGGCAGACGCTCAACGACTGAGCCACCCAGGCGTCCCAAATGACAGCATTTTTAAGAGACCTCAGATTCGATCCACATTTGCCAAGTTAGGGTGAGAAAGTGAGGATGGAATTGTGAGAAGGAAAAACTATGCAAAGGTTCTGAGACAAGAATGAACTCAGCAACTGTAAGGAACTGCAAGACCATTAGGCTATACACCAGCCTGGGAGTGAGGGACAATGGGGCTGAAGTGGCCAGAACAATCCTGCCTTTGGTCCTTCAGCACCACAGGGGCAAACTCACCGAAGCCCCAAACAACGTGAGTTTCTCTGGTGGCCATCAGAATTTTAGCCCTGTAGGAGCTTCTGATATGAAGCAGAATTAAATGGGAAGACAAGGTATTCCTTCTATCTGATGGTCTCCAAGTTGTTTATAGACCAAAGAGCATAGTAAATATTGTCCCTGTTACTAAATGAACTCAATCCAAAGATAAAGCTATAACAAAGAATAAAGGATTGCCTGCGTTGTTACTGTAAATATATTTTGTGGGGTAGTCAAGCATTAGAGAAAATTTCAAACAGCAACAATTAACAAGATAAACTCCGTTAGAGATCCTGCTCATACCCCATAATTCCATAGTAAATTAAAATAAACCAGTAAACCCAAGAGATTTATTGGCGCTGTCACCTGGCTCTAATACTATATCCAAACATTGTTAAATGCCAGATTTTCGGGGCGCCTGGGTGGCTCAGTCATTAAGCGTCTGCCTTCAGCTCAGGTCATGATCCCAAGGTCCTGGGATCGAGCCCCACATCGGGCTCCCTGCTCAGCAGGAAACCTGCTTCTCCCTCACCCACTCCCCCTGCTTGTGTTCCTTCTCTCGCTGTGTCTCTCTCTGTCAAATAAATAAATAAAATCTTTTAAAAAAGAAAAAAAGGTGTACAGTCCCTCCTATATAGTAATTACTCTAGACACATTAGTTTCTTTTCTTGGTCTTTCTCCCTATCTCTCAAAGATGACTTTCAATCTTTGGGTTTGTTTGTTTTTTTTAAATCTCATACTTAGAAAATCTGGCATTTTTTTTTTAAGATTTTATTAAAGAAATAAATAATTTATTTGACAGAGAGACAGTGAGAGAGGGAACACAAGCAGGGGGAGTGGGAGAGGGAGAAGCAGGCTTCCTGCTGAGCAGGGAGCCTGATGTGGGGCTCGATCCCAGGACGTTGGGATCATGACCTGAGCTGAAGGCAGACGCTTAATGACTGAGCCACCCAGGCGCCCCGAAAATCTGGGGTTTTAAGGCATATATTTTTTTAAGATTTTATTTATTTGACAGAGAGAGACACACAGCAAGAAAGGGAACACAAGCAGGGGGAGTGGGAGAGGGAGAAGCAGGCTTCCTGCTGAGCAGGGAGCCCGATGTGGGGCTCAATCCCAGGACCTTGGGATCATGACCTGAGCTGAAGGCAAACGCTTAATGACTGAGGCATCCAGGCGTCCCTGAACACCTTGTTTTCACTTAATCTTTATAATGACTCTGCAAATGTGAAGACTGATATTATCAGGTTTGCTATTTCAAGTAACTTTCCCAAGGTTAAAATAAGAGCTAATTTTTATTAAATTGGGATTTGATTCTAGGTCTCTATGACTTCAAAGCCTATGCTATCTTTCCTATAACATCATTCTGCCTCTTCTAGGAAGATGCCAAAATACCAGGTTATTCATTAATAAATTTTGGAGGTAAGATAAGTGTTTTTAGAAAAAGCATTAATTTATGGCTATACCTCTTAAAACATTTCATGATAATTTAAAACAAAAATAGACTAGGAAATAAACTATTCAGGTATTTGCAATTTCAAAACGAGAAGTTTAGTAGTATATAAACATAAGACTTAGAAGTATGGAAATTCTGAGAACTATATCTGGGTAAATAGATTCTCTACTAGATCACATCACTGTAGAATTTGGGTTTTAGCTATTTGAAAAAAAAGGGGGGAATAATACACATGTAAAGGCATTTAAAGAAAGTTGTTTAAAAAAAAAAACACAAAATTCTTCACCATTTATTCCTATTCCCCCTCCCAAAGAAAATCACCATTAACAAACTCACATTTTTTTTTTTTTTAAGATTTTATTTATTTCTGTGACAGAGAGACACAGCCAAAGAGGGAACACAAGCAGGGCGAGTGGGAGAGGGAGAAGCAGGCTTCCCGCGGAGCGGGGAGCCAGCCTGACGTGGGGCTCGATCCCAGGACCCTGGGATCATGACCTGAGCCGAAGGCAGATGCTTAACGACTGAGCCACCCAGGCGCCCCAACAAACTCATATATTTCTAGAAACTTCTATGTGCATATATCAGAATAAATCATATATAGCCTTAAAAATCCTTACCCAAATGGGTTCATTACCTACATTTTTAAAAATTATTATTATGTTATGTTAATCACCATACATTGCATCATTCGTTTTTGATGTAGTGTTCCATGATTCATTGTTTGAGCATAACACCCAGTGCTCCATGCAGAACGTGCCCTTTTTAATACCCATCACCAGGCTAACCCATCCCCTACCCCCCTCCCCTCTAGAACCCTCAGGTTGTTTCTCAGAGTCCAGTCTCTCATGGTTAGTCTCCCCCTCCGATTCCCCCCCTTCATTCTTCCCCTCCTGCTATCTTCTTCTTCTTCTTTTTTTAACATATAATGTATTATTTGTTTCAGACATTACTTACATTTTATTCTGAATTTAGCTTTTGTCACTTAATAGATCTTGTAGAACTTCTGACATCGTATAGACTGATTGTGTCCCCCCAAATTCATGTTGAAACCTATTCCCTCGGGGTGCCTGGGTGGCTCAGTCATTAAGCATCTGCCTTTGGCTCAGGTCATGATCCCAGGGTCCTGGGATAGAGCCCTGCAGCGGGCTCCCTGCTCAGTGGGGAGCCTGCTTCTCCCTCCCCAACTCCCCCTGCTTGTGTTCCCTCTCTCGCTGTGTCTCTGTCAAATAAATAAAATCTTAAAAAAAACACAAAACAACCTATTCCCTCAATGTGATAGTATTTGGAGGAGGGTTTTTAGGTGGTGATGAGGTCACAAGGGCAGAGTCCTTATAAAAGAGACACTAGGGGCGCCTGGCTGGCTCAGTTGGTACAGTATGTGACTCAATCTCAGGGTTGAGTTGAGTTCGAGCCCCACATTGAGCATAGAGTTTACTTAATAAAAAAAATTAGAAAATTAAAAGAGACACAGAGACTACTTTGCCTTTTTGGCCATGTAAAGACACATGGAAAAGACAAGCTATCTATGAATGAGGGAGTGGGTCCTCCCTAGACACAGAATCTACAAGCGCTTTGACCTTGGACTTCTTAGCCTCCAGAACTCTGAGAAATAAATTTCTGTTGTTTATAAGCCACCCAGTCTATGGTATTTTGTTATAGTAGCCCAAATGGACTAATGTATCACATTAGCACAGAAAGAGCTAATTCAGTTCTGTTTAATGACTATATACCTCCTGCTATATGGACATATCTTAATTTAAGCAGCTCTATTCTTATAGAATTTCAAATGTCTGGGCTTTTGAAATTATGAGCAATGCTACTATAATATACACAATATAATTATACACCTACGCATAACTATCCTGGCATATCTTTGGAAATATCTATAAGGTAATCTCTACCAATGGAACTGCTGGGTCAAAGGGCTGTGCATTTGACATTCTGATGTGTATTACACCAAGGTACTTTCCAGAAAGGTTGCACCAAGACACACTCCTACCAACAATAAACAACAGTGTCTACTCCTCCACACTCTTAACAACACCAGACATTATCAAACCAGAAAGAAAAAGTTTGCAAATCTCCTAAATTAATAATCCATGATTCATTGTGGTTTTGATCAACATTTCTTTAATTATGAATGAGAATGATATTCTTTATTCATGTTTACTGTCATTTATTTTTCCTATAAATTATCAGTCATATTCTTTGCTCAAATAAATTGGGCAATTCATCTTACTGATTTGTAGTTTTTTTAATAAATGCAGGAAATTAACTTTGAAATGTATACAAATTACCCAATCTTTGCTTTTATGGCTCCAGGGTTTTGTATTACACATAGAAAGGCATTCCCAACTCCAAGATTATTTTTAAAAAGTAAAAAGAATTAGTTTTTTCCTCCTGGTATTATTTTTTTAAAAAGCATTTAAATGTTTAATACACAAAGAGTTTGTTTTGGCATAAGGAGTAATGGTGGGATCCAGCCCTTTTCCCTCCAAAATGTCTAGCCTATTTTTCCAACACTGTTACTGAATACTAATCTTTTCCTCAAAATTTCAAGTATCTTTTATGGAATCTTAAGTGACTGAGAACAAGACTTTTAAATACAGTTCTACGAAAATCAATGTCATAAGTGGTATAGAGGAAATGGTGGAATAGGAAGCTCTAGGGATCAGTCCCTCCACCAAAACAACCAGTAAACTGTTGAATAATCAGAATCAACTATTTCAGAACTCTGGAATCTGATCAGACGCTTGTAGCAACCAAGACAATGCCAGCTGAAGAGAGAGGCTGTTGGTCCTCACTAAGAGCTATATGCATAAACCAACTATAATCCCCATTCCTTACCCCCGCACCACCCTGTGGGATAGTGGCCCACATTCCTAAAGTGGCTGGCTCATGCCAGGGAGGACAACAAGGATTACGTCCTTCAAAAGCTGGGGGGTTTGCATTCTGGCCAGTATAGTGGATCCACATAGCTTTGTTTTGGCCTGCTCAAGCTGCAGTGGCTTCCCCAGCGGCATTGATCATTTTTTTTTTTTTGATCATAAGATTTCAAAAAGATAAACACACTCCCCTGCCCATCCACCCCCAGGACCTGGGTCAAAGTATTTAAGGAAATCTGTCATGTCACAGGTTGACCACATAATGAAACTTCAGTGACTAAAAGCAACAAGGTGATATAAACTTTGTAAAATTGTTTGGAAAAATTGTCATGCAAACAGACAACTGCAGCCCTCAACAAGTAACAAAAGAAATCCCATAGGATGGGAAGAATCTGATTTCAAGAGTTACCATACTAGAATACATAAAATGTTCAAGCTCTCAACCAAAAACTATAAAAAGTATACAAAGAAAAAGGAAAATAGGTGCATTCACAAGAAAAAGAATCCATACATTGGAATTACTAGCCAAAATTGTTAAAAACATCTGCCTTGTATATGCTCAAATTGCTTAAAAAAAAAAAAAAAAAGACAAACCCAAAAAACCCACTATGGGCAAACTAAAGGAAATCAGGAGAAAAATGTCAATAAGGAGACAGAAATTATAAAAAGGAACCAAACAGAAATTCTGGAGCCAAGAAGAATAATAGCTGTGTTGTGGGCTGCGTTGTATCCCTTCAAAATTCATGTTGAAGCCCCAACTCTCCAAGTACCCTAGAATGTGACTGTTTTGGGATTGTAAGGCCTTTAAAGAGGCAATTAAAATAGGGTTGTTAGGGTGGGCCCTCATCCAATCTGGCTAGTATTCTTTTAAGAAATGAAATTTGGACACACAGAGAAACATGTGAGGTGTGCACAATGTGAAGATACAGTGAAAAGGTGGCCATCTGCAAGCTGAGAAGAAAGGCCTCAGGAGAAACCAAATCTACCAACACCATGATCCTGGTCTTTTTGCCTCTGGAATTGTGAAAAAACAAATTCCTGTTATTTAAGCCATCTAGTCTGTGGTGTTTTGTTTGAAAGACATAGGAAACAAATACAAGTTGAAATAAAAAATCCACAAGAGGTGTTCAATGGCAAATTTAAATAGGCAAAAGAAAAAAAATCAGCAAACTCAAGGACAAAGCAATTGCAATTATCCAGTCGGAGGGATAGAAAGAAAAATGAAGAGGAATGAGCACAATCTGAGGTACGTGTGGGACACCATCAAATGTACCAACATGCACAGCATGTGGGTCTCCAAAGAAAGAAAAGGTAGAAATAGTATTAAAAGAAATATTGGTAGCAAACTTCCCAAATTTGATAAAAGACAAACCCATACATCCAAGAAGCTCAAAAAACTCCAAGCAGGGAAAATTAAAGAGAGCCACATTAGACACACTAGAAGTTAAATAGCAGAAAGTCAAAGACAAGGGAGTTGAGAGCAGCAAGAAAGAAGTGCCTCATCACATAAAAAAGGATCTTTAATAAGATTCACAGCTAATTTTTCATCAAAGACCGTCGCGGCCAGAAGGCAGTGGTATGACATTTAAAGTGCTAGAAGAAAAAACTGTCAACTGATAATTCTCTATCTGGCAAAACTATCCTTTCTTGAATAAAGGAGAAATTAAGACATTCCCAGATAAACAAAAGCTAAGGGCATTCATTACCATTAGACCTCCTCTACCAGAAATGGTAAAAAGGGGTCCTTCAGGCTGAGATAAAAGAATACGAGGTAATAATTCCAAGGCATATGAAGGATTA
Organism: Leptonychotes weddellii; assembly: GCF_054177405.1. Lineage (NCBI taxonomy): Eukaryota > Metazoa > Chordata > Mammalia > Carnivora > Phocidae > Leptonychotes > Leptonychotes weddellii. Next base: position 72,778,976 of record NC_138382.1, on the reverse strand, counting down.
AAGACCACTGATAAAGGTTAACAACATAAACATAAAAGCTGTTACCATTCTTTTGACTTATAACTCCTTTTTTCCTGTATGCTTTAAAAAGCAAATGCATAAAACAATAAATCTTATAAGTCTATGTCAATAGACAAGGTCTGAAGATGTAATCCATGACAATAACAACATGAAGGGGGAGGGATGGATTATGTAAGGAGCAGAGTGTTTGTGTACTACTGAAACTAAGTTTGGGGGTGCCAGGGTGGCTCAGTTGGTTAAGCGTCCAACTTTGATCTCGGCTCAGGTCATGATCTTGGGGTCCTGAGATGGAGCCCCAAGTGGGGCGTGCTTAAGATTCTCTCTCTCCCTCTCCACACCTCCCTATCCCCACTCAAGGGCACAACTGTGTTCTCTTAAAAAAAAAAAAAAAAAAAAGAACTAAGTTTGAATTAGTCAAACTATGTTGTTGCTAAAGTTTAAGACGTTAATTGTAAACCTCAATGTAATCACTAAGAAAACAATATACATGAAAAGGAAAGAAGAAAATCAAAATGGTATACCAAAAGAAGAGTAAATAAATGTTATTTTATTTTATTTTTAACTGTTTTTAAAAGGTAGTAGTAGAGGAACTGTGGAAGAAAAAACATACAAGATATACAGAAAACAGCTAAATGGTAGAAGTAAATCCTTCCTTACCAGTATTTAAATGTAAATGGATTAAACTCTCCAAATAAAAGGTGGAGATTGGCAGATGGTTTATTAAAAAACATGATTTATTTATATCCTGTCTATAAGAGACAAGTAAAATGAGAGAAAAGATATTCCATGCAAAGAGCTAGAGTGACTATATTATTATCAGACAAAATAGACTTTAAGTCAAAAGGTTACAAGAACAAAGGACATTATATATTGATTAAAGGTTCAATCTAACAAGATGATGTAACAACCATAAACATATATGCACCTAACAAGAGAATATATATGGAACAAAATATATGAAGCAAAAATGGACAAAGTTGAAGAGAGAAATAGGCCAATCTACAACAACAGGTAGTGACTCCAATTCCTCACTTTCAGTAATGGATAGAAAAAACCCACCCTTATAGGATCTATAAGGAAATAGAGGACTTAAACAACATTACAACAAATCAATGACACCTAAAAGACAGAACACAGAATATAAAAAGTAATAAGCCTCTTATACATGTTACAATATAAACACTGAAAACATTATGCTAAATCATGCTAAATGTTAACTTAAAGAAGCCAGACCAACAGGACACGTGTTGTATAATTCCACTTATGTGAAATATCTAGAATAGACAAATTCAGAGACAAAAAAGTAGATTAGAGATTGTCATGGGCTCAGGGGAATTAGGAATGGGAGTTACCGGGCACCTACGTGGCTCAGTCGTTAAGCGTCTGCCTTCAGCTCAGGTCATGATCCCAGGGTCCTGGGATCGAGCCCCACATCAGGCTCCCTGCTCCGCGGGAAGCCTGCTTCTCCCTCTCCCACTCCCCCTGCTTGTGTTCTCTCTCTCGCTGTGTCTCTCTCTGTCAAATAAATAAATCAAATCTTAAAAAAAATAAAAAATAAAAATAAAATACAAGTATCTGACCTCTGCCCTTAACTTTGGGTGAGTGTGGTATTTCTACATATTCTTGAACCTCTCCTTCCAGTTCTCCTGCTATATAAGCCAATTTATAAGCTCACAAGCAGTTGTGATCTATATTAATAGTACAGCTGCTGTTTCAATTGTTTAAAAAACTTTCACAGAAGTAATTAACTCACTAAAATAAACACATAAATAAGTAAACCAACATAAAATACTATATATGCAAAGTACTGTGGGGGAATTTCTAAAATGATCAAGGAATCTCACTGTCCAGAGTTTATAATCTGGTAGGGAAGATAAAAAAAAAAAACCCCAAACATGCATACAACTCTGTTATTCAAGGCAAAGCATGATAAAAGCACCACAAGAGAATTATAAACTCAAGAGAAATTCAGGAGGGGACCTGGTATATCCTACAGTCATATATCTTTTCAGTAAGAGGGAAGACTTGAGAGCAGTATTTAATTCTTCCCATTTACCATATCCTAACCAAAATAATCTAGGAAAAATGAAAAAAATTGGCCTTAGTCCTCGAAACTAGGGACCAGAGTTATCCGGTTAAACTTTAATTAAGGACAGAGTGGAGATGGGGTCAGACTGAAAAGAGACATTACCCCTGCAACTCCACCTACTAACCCCAGTAGCAGCAATCCTGAGAGAAAAACACTAATGCCTGTTCATTTGGAAGGGTCCATCCGTGGCTAAAATCCCAGAGTGGACTATGGGACAGGTCCTGTAGATTAGCAACATTCGTTGCTGGCTGCACTGGAATACCAGAGGTTGCATAGTGCCTCAGCAGAAATTTTTTAAAAACATGACATGAGAGGGTGGGGCTCAGTAGTAGCCCCAGGAAGGACGCAGAGACATTTGCTAGCTGGGCCAAAGAGACTAAAGTAGGTCCCTGGTATCACAATTTCACTAACACTTGGGGAGCCTGGGTGGCTCAGTCGGTTGAGCGTCTGCCTCCAGCTCAGGTCATGATCTCAGAGTCCTGGGAGCCCCGCGTCTGGCTCTCTGCTCAGTGGGGAGTCTGCTTCTCCCTCTCATTCTCCCTCTGTGTGAGCACGCTCTCTCTCCCAAATAAATAAAACCTTAAAAAACAAACAATTTCAATAACACAGAAGAAAGTGCACAGAGCTCAAGCTCTCCTAAGAGTATCTAAGACCTAGCCTCTGGCCCCAGCCATTCATTCAAGTTAACCCCTGGTGTCAGGATGGTTCAGCCTGTCCTCCAGCTAAAGAACTAAGAGCTGATTCTAACAGCATTCAGGTACATGGTAAAAAAAAAAAAAAAAAAAAACCCAAACGACCCACTCACAAAGGGGGAAATTTTTCAGACCCAAGCAGAATGTTTCCCTCTAAAGAATTAAAAACCTGGTTAGTTTTATTCTGTAAGTACATGGGGTCTGTAAATACATTCTACAGTAACAAAAATGAAGAAAATAGTAAGGGGTTTTTTTTTGTTTTTTTTTTTTAAGTAAGCTCTGTGCCCAATGCGGGGCTTGAACTTCAGATCCCAATATCAAGAGTCACAGGCCCTACTGATTGAGCCAACCAGGTGCCCCTAAAGAGCACAGCTTAGGCATTATTTTTATTTTATTTATTTTATTTTAATTTTTAGTAGGCTCCATGCCCAGTGTGAAGCCCAACATGGGGCTTGAATTCACGACCCTGAGATCAAGACCTGAGCTGAGACCAAGAATCAGACGCTTAAATGACTGAACCACCGAGGTGCCCCTCTAGATAGCATTTTAATTTTTTTAATTTTTATTATTTTTAAAGATTTTATTTATTTATTTGACAGAGAGAGAGCGAGAGCGTGTGCACAAGCCAGGGGAGAGGCTGAGGGAGAAGCAGACTCCCCCTGAGCAGGGAGCCTGATGCGGGGCTTGATCCCAGGACCCTGGGATCATGACCTGAGCGCAAGGCAGATACTTAACCGAATGAACCACCCAGGAGTCCCTAGATAGCACTTTTAAAATGATGTTTCCACAAACTTATGAAAACATGGTCTTTATGAAAAACGAGCGGATGACTTAAAGATGTAGAGAAATAACAGAGCAGAAATTTAAACAGGCAATCAGGAGCAGAACTGCAACAGCAGAAAAGGAATCAGTGATGTGGAAGGCACTCTGGGGGAACTTCTATCAGAATGCAGGAGGAGGATAAAAATATGAAAACAGCAAGAGAGAAGAGAATAGAACAGGAGAACAGGGAATAGAGATCCAAAGTACGGCTAGTTAGTGTACTAGAGCAGAATTGAATGGAGTAGAAGGAGCAATCAAATAAAATATTTAATAGAAAATTTCTGAGTGAAAAATCCTAAGTATTCAGAAGTCTTGTCTCAGTAGTGGGGGCAAATTAGCTCTAAACAAAATACAGCTCTGGTCCTGTTAAACAGATCTCAAAAACAAGCCTCAAAAGGATCAAACTAGGGGTGCCTGGGTGGCTCAGTCATTAAGCATCTGCCTTCGGCTCAGGTCATGATCCCAGGGTCCTGGGATCGAGCCCCGCATCGGGCTCCCTGCTCGGCGGGAAGCCTGCTTCTCCCTCTCCCACTCCCCCCGCTCGTGTTCCCTCTCTCGCTGTGTCTCTCTCTGTCAAATAAATAAATAAAAAATCTTAAAAAAAAAAAAAAAAAAGGATCAAACTATTTAGAATATTTACATAGTACAAAAATATTCAGAGCCCAGGAAAGTAAAATCCATGCCTGGCATCCAATGACAAATCACCAGGCATGCAAAGAAGCAGGAAAATATAACTCATAATAAAGAAAGAAAAAATCTGATCAACAGAAACAAACCCAGAAATGACAAATTTATGTAACTGGTAGAAAATTCTGTATTCCATATGTTTATGAAAATAGAGGAAAATTAAGCATAGTAGGTAAACAGGGAAGCTATAAAAAAAGACCCAAATAGAATTTCTACAGATTAAACACAAATAAGCAAACACTGAGGAATAACAACACTGCAGAAAACAGATAAGTGAACCTGAAAACACAGCAATAGAAACAACCTAAAATAAAACAGGGAGGGGAAAAAAAGGGACCAAAAAAAAAAAAAAAAAGGAGAGGGGAAGGGGAAACAAAGTATCAGTGAGCCCTGAGACAATTTCAAGGCACCTAATTGGAGTCCCTGAAGGAGAGGAGGTGGAGGGTCTAAAAACTGAAATCTGAAGAAATAGTCAAAAATCATTCCAAATTTCATGAAAACAATAAACCCACACACCCAAGAACCTCAACAAATTCCAAGCACAAGAAGCATAAAGAAAATGTCACCAAGCCATACCATAATCAAATCACTTCAAACCAGTAATAAGAAAACTCTTAAAAGCAGCCAGAGGAAAAAAGAGCCATTTTGTACAGAGAACCACAGATAAAAAGGCTGCAAACTTTCTGTCAGAAACAATGTCAGTCAGGAGACAGTAGACAATGCAAGACAGGTGCCTTCAAAGTACTCAAAGAAAAAACCTGTCGACCTATATTCTATACCCAATCAAAATAGCTTTCAAAATAAAGGCAAAATACTTGTTCAGATACAGAAACAATAACAGAATTCATCACCAAGAAGGTCAAAAGTCAAAAGAATGGGTATATGAAAACAACAGTAAACAAGGCAACATTATTAATATCAAAGTAAGATTCGATGTAAATAGCATCAAATGGGACAAAAGCTTATTGTTCTTATTTTTTTTACAAGTTTATTGTTAGTCAATGAATACCATTAATTCACAGTGAGAGTTATCTCTCAAACTATGTGTAAATGTAATATAGTCAGGAAACAAGAGTGACAGAAACATAATTGTAGTAAGAAATATAAATTTTCCTTTTTTAATCCTTAAACCAGGTAGGCAAAAGATAATTGGGATGTAGAAACTTAGATTGGTATCACTGGTAATGCTAATTTAAATGAAACATACAACCTCTACAGTCTACAAATAACACATCTTTTATTAGGTTTTTATAGGACATTAAAAAAAAGTGGGCACAGAGAGCATCAGTTATCCCCAAAGCAGAAATGCACACACAGAGCACATTGATTACATGTGATTACACAATGTAATAAGTCCAGATATATTAAAGAATAAATCTTAAAAACCCCACCCAATAATTAAACAAAATTCTTAATTCTAAAACAATGAAGAAATTAAAACTGGCATGTCAAATTCACAAAATTAGGAATAAGAAATGGAATATAACGACATATAGAAACTTTAAGACAGAAGACAATTAGCCAATTCCACATTAAGAAATTTTAAAATCTCATGGATAAAAAGTTTTATAGAAAAATATAAATTATCAGATTCGACCTGAGAAGAAAAAAAAAATCTAAACAGATAACTGTGGAGAAATTACCAAACAGTTCAAATGATTTCCAAAAGCACACCAGGCCTAGAATAATTTATGGGAAAATTCTATAAAGCAAATTAATTCTTATGCTGTATAAACTGTTACAGAGGAATAAGAGGAGCAAGGGAATAATGGTGGGAGAAAACTTACTAATTACTTTTATTTAAACCCTGGTATCAAAATTAGACATGAAAAAACTGTAAGCCCACCTCACTTATTAACATAGAAAGAAAAATTATAAATCGCATGGCATTCTGGTTTGTTTTCTTTAATCTCTTGTGGGTCAAGTGCACTCTGAGTATGGCACATTGAAGAAACTGAGTTATTGCTCCCATCCCACTGAGGGTAAGGTCCTCACCTATGGTAAAACTACCACCCGAAAGCCAGCTCACAAGCTCTCTCTTTCACTCAAGATCACTCCTGTGCTTTCTTCTACAAGTGACAGGGTGTGGTGAGAGATAAACCTGGACAGGATTGCTGGGACTACCCTGCTAAAGGCTCAATCTGAACTTTAAATGTGGGCACTGCAGGCAGCACTGGAAACTTCTCAGTGATATGCTGTGAAATATGTTCAGGAAAGATAATCTGCTGATGCACTTAAAAGCAGGAGTAAGTGTGAAGTACAGGTTTAATTGTAAGATTTCAGCAGGGGTGCCTGGGTGGCTCAGTTGGTTAAGTGTCTGCCTTGGGCTCAGGTCATAATCCCATAGTCCAGGGCAGGGAGCCTGCTTCTCCCTTTGCCCCTCACCCAGCTCTTGCCCTCTCTCTCAAATAAATAATAAAATCTTAAAAAAAAAAAGATTTCAGCAAATATAATCAAGGTTTGAGGCAATGAAAGTAACAGTGAGTATGGAAAAGGTAGAACTGGTAGGACTAATTGAATTGGTAAGCAGGAACATGCAAGGTAATGCAAGGCACAAATAATACCATCAAGGGAGTGAAAAGGTAACCTCCAACATGGGAGAAAATATATGCAAATCACGTAAATGTTAAGTGACCTATATCCAGAATATATTTAAAAAACTCTTAAAATTTAGTAGCAGACAACTGAAAAATGGGCAAAGAATTTGAATAGACATTTCTCTAAAGAAGATATACAAATGAGCACACAAAAAATGCTCAAAAATCATTATTCACTAGGGAAATGCAAATTCAAACCACAATGAGATATTGCCCATTCAGATGGCTATGATAAATAAAACAGACAAAAACAAGTATTGATATAGATGTGGAAGGATCCATTATACATTGCTAGTGGGAATATAAAATGATGTGGCGACTTTGGAAAACAGTTTAGCAGTCCCTCAAAGAGTTAAACATACAGCTACCATGTAACTCAACAATTCTACTCATAGATATATTCCCAAGAGCATTGAGAACATATGATATTCACAAAAATTTACACAGGAATATCCACAACAGCATTATCCATCATGGCCAAAAGTGGAAACAACCCAAAGGTCCTCATCTGATGACTGAATAAACAGAAGGTGGTATATCCATACAATGAAATATTATTCTTTATTCTTAAACTTTCTGTCAGAAACAATGTCAGTCAGGAGACAGTAGACAATGCAAGACAGGTGTCTTCAAAGTACTCAAAGAAAAAACCTGTCAACCTATATTCTATACCTGGATTTTTATTGCAATCTTTTGGCAATAAAAAAGAATGAAGTGCTGATAGATGTGATAACATGGCTGAACCTTGAAAACATTATACTAAGTGAAAGAAGTTAGATACAAAAGGCCACATCTTGTATGATTCCATTTATAAGAAATGTCCAGAATAGAAACACTTATAGACAAAAAGTAAATCAGTGGCTGCCAGAAACTATGGGAAAAGGAAACGGGAGTGACTGACTGCTAACTGGGGTTTTGTTTTTTTTTTTGGTAGTGGGGGGAATGAAAATCCTCAAATTAGATTGTGGTGATGGGTATACAACCCACTGAATACACTAAAAAACTTTTAATTGCACGTGAATTATATCTTAATAAAGTGGTTTAAAAAATAAAGTGATGTGAAGTAAACTAGTTACCTATACTGACTACCAAGTTTCCAAACTGGGTAACTAGGAAAATGTTGTAATTAGTAGAGATAATAACAGCATCTACTATTTATTAAATGTGTGCATTGTTCCAAAATCTGTACAAAAGCACTCTATGTATTTTATCTCATTAGTCCTCAAAATAAACCACTGGATAGGTATTTTTCATTCCTATTGTATAGAATAGGAAACAAAGAGGCTAAACTACTTGCTTAAGGTCATATAACTACTGGGTGGTGCAGTTGGAATTCAAATTCAAAACACTTGCTCAGGCCCAATACAGCCTGATGTTGGTATGGAAGGTAAAGGTGAATACTATTTTCAGAAATAAACAATTGAAATAATCTATAATATACAACACATTCCTAAACTCCAGAGCAAATTATTTACCATCCTCAGACTTAATGAGGTACTAGCAATTTTATCTTGCACATAGTTAAGAAAAAAACAAAAAACAAAAACAAAACCAAACCAACCCAACAGTAACAGTTCTAAAACATGCACACCTATCCCCACTCATTCCCTCCATAGTTCATGGAGGCTCCTTGGCTTTTTTTTTTTTTTAAGATTTTATTTATTTATTTGACAGAGAGAGAGACAGTGAGAGAGAGAACACAAGCAGGGAGAGTGGGAGAGGGAAAAGCAGGCCTCCCGTGGAGCAGGGAACCCGATGCAGGGCTCGATCCCAGGACCCTGGGATCATGACCTGAGCCGAAGGCAGATGTTAATGACTGAGCCACCCAGGCGCCCCGGCTCTTTGGCTTTTTTAAAAGCAGGGAAAAACAGGGAAATATTGAAGAATCACCAAGCTCTAGATGACCTTCAAGGTCTCTTCCAACTTTGATGAATTTAACAGTAGCCTGTATTTATTATACAGCTAAAGAACAGTATGTCAAGTTTTACACATTATTTAAACACAATTACATGTCTGAAAAACACAGATAGCAATATAATAGGGAAGCAGACCCATCAGTCTTGAAGCCCTCCAGAGATTTCTTAATCAGAACAGAGGGTAATTTGCATGCTTACTGTAGGGAGCACATTTAAACACAGTAAATACCACTTTAGTAAATCTAAAGACTGGCACAAATGTACAAAAATACCAATACCCCATGCCTACCAAAATTCTTTATATTCGTCAAATGCTTTACAGTTCACAAAGCAGACTATGGAAACCTGGGTCTTGCAATACCCCTGAATCCTCATACTCATTTTAAAGATGAGTAAACTGAAGCTCAGGAAGGTTAAAAGACCTGCCCAATGTCATATATCTCAGAAGTGGTAGGTCAGGATTCAAATCAGTTTAATTTAACTCTTATTTTTCTAAGTTAAAAAAAAAGTCACTTGGCAGAGAAATTTCTCTGAAGTTACATGCTGTAAGGGTATGATATAAAGCAGTGATTGGTCTTAAAATACGCAAGAGCGCCTCCCCAGAAGAGAAGTAAAAGAAACTGTGGTCTAGAGCAATTAAATACAACATCATTATTTTTGCTGAAAAAGAAACCATTTTAGTAAACAATTTAAAAAACTGTCTTTTTAGTAAGTTCATAGCTTACCTAATGCAAAGCTGTATTCCTGGGAAAAAGCCCGTTATGCCATGGCCATCACAAAGCAGTATGGATGAATGAGGAAGAGAAACCCATTCTCAGTTTTGTTTCAAATTAAAATCTCACTGACTTCTGAAAGAAAAAATCATGTTGAAAATGTAAAAGAGATGCTGGTGACATTTACCGTGTCCATGCGCCTTGCTAATAAATACCACAGGTGTGTGAGCACCAGAAAGAAAACTAATCAACACTAGTATTTTTGGTTATATTAACTTCTATTCTGTACCTTCTTTGTTTCTGTGTTGTATTTTTAATTTAATTTATTTTTTTAAGGTTTTTATTTATTTGATGGAGAGAGAGAGCACAAGCAGGAGGAGAAGCAGGCAGAGGGTGAGGGAGAAGCAGGCTCCCTGCTGAGCAAGGAGCCTGATGTGGGACTCGATCCCAGCACCCTGGGACCATGACCGGAACCAAAGGCAGACGCCTAACCTACTGAGCCATCCAGGCGCCCTCTGTATTGTATTTTTTAAATAGACTTTCAATTTTGAAATAATTTTAGATTTACAGAAAAGTTACAAAAAATGCCAAGAGTTCTGTACACCCCTCAACCCCTCGCCCAGTTTTGGTAACATCTTATAATACCATGGCACATTGGTTAAAAATAGAAAACCAACACTGATAAATGTCTATGTACCTTTACAGAATTAAAATATCCTTTGGAAAAGTGTTTTCAGCCTCCAGACCACTGCCAATCAGCACTTCTACAGGTTTTAAGTGGAAGACTTTAGCCAAAGAACTCAGTAAAACCTATTTTATCATTTTTTTAAAAATGAGCTAGCTACTTGAAGAGGTCTGATTCTTGTCTCCCTTTAATTTTAAGCCACTGCTGAATGTTTTACTTAAAACTTCAGGGCAAACATTCCATTGTGGTAAACTCTGAGATTCAAAAGAGAAGGTATTGTTCTAACCACTAACTCCCCACTTACCAGTGATCCTGCCATTACATTACAATATAGCCAAGGAAATGGTTTTAAATGCACGCTCATACTCATTAGCATTCGGGGTAAGAAGCTCAAATCAAGAAAAAAGCAAAAGGCAGAAAACAGCACTAAGTTTCAGGAAAATGATTAGCTACAAACCGACAAAATAAAGTTTTTGTCCTAAACATGTTACAAATAAGACAAAAATCTTTCTATTTCAACTGTAAATATAAATAAGGTAAAAAGGAAAAGTTCATGAAAATGATAGAGTACATTCAACTGATTTTAAGAGGCATATTTCAAAATTTCTGCAATCAGGATGTGATGGCCAAGTGGAAATTTTAATGCTTGTCACTGCCTGAGACAATGATAGAGCATTCCTGAGAGCCTCATCAGTGTTTCTGAAGGCACAAAGGAGGACATTGTGGAAAAGTATGGACCCAACTCTGAACTGAAAAGTATTCAAAAGAGTAGGAATGTTAAAAGTTTAACAAACACTTTAACCAATTTATTTCACTTCTTTTTCTTTTTATTTAGGCTTTAGAATGATGTCATTTAAAAATATCTAAATAAGTCTAAATAAGTCTTCTCAATAAGAACTTTTATAAGCCTAAGGCATCTGTGTGGCTTGGTTAAGTGGCTGCCTTCGGCTCAGGTCATGATCTCAGGGTGGGGGGATCAAGCCCCACATCAGGCTTCCTGTTCAGCCAGGAGCCTGCTTCTCCCTCTTCCTCTGCCCCTCCCCCTGCTTGTGCTCTCTCACTCTCTCTCTCAAATAAATAAAATCTTTAAAAAAAATTTTTTTAGAAGCCTAAATGATTAAAAAAGCACGTCATAGCTTAATTGGCAGTGTTTTCTCCTCCTTTGGTAGTAGAGAAAACAATCGATGGTATCTTAAGATTCCATACAGTAGTAATTCAGCTGCTATATCCCGCAAGAAAGCTTGATAAACTACCATACCCGCAACCTGATAGCTTAAATAAGAGAACATAATACAAAAGCCTCCTCCATCAGAAAACACACAGGAAATGACACATAATTTTGCATTATCATAATAACAGGGTTATTTTTCCAACCCTAAGAGTTTTCTTCATGTAAAAAGCAAAATTTCCTCAAATTTCCCATGGGTATGCAGATTTCTGCACCGAATCCAAGGAACATAGAGGGAGAAGAGCCAGGGCAGGAATCTGCCACAAGTAGAAAACTTGAGGGAAGATTTTAGCCAATTTTTTTTAACCAAACTCCTTTTCTAAGGATATTAGCTGTGATGAGAGCAGGCATCAACAAATGTAGGCTCAACTAAATGTTCTAAGATCCACAAAATAAATTTTTAAAATCACATTTTCAAAGATCTGGTTAGTTCCAAGCTTCTCCAATGAGCAGGGTTTTTTTCCCTGTACTGTGGTAAAATATACTTAACATAAAATTTACCATTTCAAAGTGTACAATTAGTGGCATTAAGCACATTCACAACGTTGTGCAACCATCACCACTATCATTTCCAGAACTTTTTCATCATCCCAAACTAAAACTCTGTATCCGTTAAACAATAACGCTCCATCCCCTCCTGTGAAGATAGTTTACCAGCCCCTGGTAAACTATATTCTACTTTCTGTCTCTATGAATTTGCCTATTTTACATACCTCACATAAGTGAACTCATCCGATATTTGTTCTTATGTGTCTGGCTTATTTCTCCAGTGAGTACTTTAGTAAAGCAAAGAATGAAATCCCAAATTATTAGGTTTCTTAATAATTTAACTGCACATACTGACACAATCTCTGAACTAAGCATACAGCTTTCCCAGAAATCCTGCTGTTCCATGAGCCCCAAGGGGCAGAGACTCTCAGACTGACCCTTCCTTTGCCTGTAGACAGGCCTAGTTAAGCAGCTAGAACTCAAAGAGAGTTTGGCTCCTGAGAGCCCTGGAGGCCATCCTGGAGTAAGTGGATGGAGGCTTAAAGTGGAGTGCAGTCTTAAAAACCATGGGTAAGAAAAGGCAAGGATTTATCAAGCTACTTTGGCCCTGAGATGGTCTCCGGTTTGCCTGCCAGGAGGAGCTCCTGCACCCGGACACTTATGTTGGGCGACACCTGTCAGAGTTGAGGCTAGACTGCAGTGTAGTCACTGAGAATGTCACCAGTGCAGGAAGCTTCACGGGGTCATGAGTCACTTTGCATGGCTCAGAGGTCCGGGCAAGCCTGCCCTGCCCCGCCCAGACAAACCCAGTTAGGAGAGGTACAAACAAGAGAGAAAGACACAAAACTGGCAGAAACACAGATGGCCAAAGAGCAGGGCTGACACGCAGGCCATGAATGAGAGTAAAGATTGAGAGGGAAACACAGGGTTAAGAAACACAAGCAAAGTTGAGACAGAAATAAAAAGAGTCCAGATAGAGATGGGCTCAAGAGAGATAAACTGGAGAGAAATACAAAGTTGACAGGGGCAGAGTTGAGAGGCAGAAAGGGCAGGTGACAACAGGTGACAGAGACCGCAACAGAAATGAAACACTACTTAGAAGTAAACAGAGGCAGATACCAGCAAAGTCCGGGTGCAGCCCTTCTCCTGGCCTTGGCTCGAACCCGAGGCCGCCACGCCGCACCCACACTGCGCCCCCGAAAGGCCGGCGGACGTACCGGGGCGGGATCTCTAAGCGCTCTGGCCCGCCGAGGTCCGCCGCCGCGGGGTGACCTTGGGCGAGACTCTGCCTCGGGGGCCTTGGTGTCGCGGTCCGCGTACCGGGCTGGCTGGAGACCGCAGGAGTCGGACCAGGGTGCCGGGACTCCAACCGCCAGAGCATGGCTTAAGCATCCCGGTCTGCGGAATGGGCCTGCCGGGCCGGCGCCGCGCGCGCGCCAGGACCTGCAGAGAAACCCTTAAACCTCTCCGGCTTCCCTCCCTGCCCTCTCGCTACCTGTTGTCCCGACTCCGCCGTACCTGCTAAGGGCTCCGCGCTCACATAACCCGCCCGCCGGACACTTTCCACCACCGGCGTCAGGCCCGTTGAAGCCGTCGCCGCCGCGACCGCCTCAGCCTGCGCCTCCCGCCCCCGGAAACGCTTCCCGGTTCCGCCCCCGAAACTGCCAGTGCTTCCGGGGGTGCGTCAGAGCGAAAGCGGTGTGCGCATGCGGGACTCGCTTTCGGGGCGGGGCGTCAGGAGAGCGCGCCGTTGCCGCCGGCTACTGCTTAGTGTAACCTGGCGCCGGTCGATCGGCTTTGGGGACTACGAGTGAGGACGCTGCTGGGAGTGAGGGAGCTGATACCAAGTCCTAACCCCTTTCAAACTTTATCTTTCTCATGCTGCCCAGCAGAGATCGTGTCAGATCCATTTTTGCCTCCACGGTGCCTTTCGCACGTAGTGGATGCTCAGTGTACAACGAAAGGAACAGTTCCCTCTGTGTGGCAGGCGCTGTGCTGGGTCCCCCGAAGGACCTATTTTGTTCAGGTACCAGAGGAGATCCTTCGATCTCAGGGGAGGTAGATCTTCACTGCTGCTAGAAGGAATGACTCATTATTAGTCCAAACTATTCATGGTAATCTCAGTAGCCAGTGGTTAGACCAGGCATAGTCATGTGACCAACTTCTGGCCCATAATATCTATCTATCTACACATATATATATCTATATACATATATATATATTTTTTAGCAAAGTCCACTGAGACTTCTAGTTGAGTATGCTCCTTAAGTGCTTTGCCATTTTTTTTTTTTTTAAAGATTTTATTTATTTATTTGAGACAGAGAATGAGAGGGAGGAGGGTCAGAGGGAGAAGCAGACTCCCTGCCGAGCAGGGAGTCCGATGCGGGACTGGATCCCGGGGCTCCAGGATCATGACCTGAGCCGAAGGCAGTCGCTTAACCAACTGAGCCACCCAGGCGCCCAGGTGCTTTGCCATTTTTATTTTCTTCCTGCCTCTAAGCAGACTGAAGGTTGGAAGTTCAGTCCCAATCATGTGCCTATGATGTGACAAGCAAATGCTAAAGCTGGCAAAATGGAAGGATTGAAAGAGCCTAGGTCTCATATGACATTAAGCTACAGTTCTAGCTTACCTCTGGATGTTTCGTTGGATAAGCCTAATACATTTCTTACTTGGACTTTATTTCTAGCAATATTGTAGTCTCTTCAAATATAACAGCAACAAAATATATTAAAATGCTAGGGAAAATATTGAAAGTACCCTTTTCAATACATAGATAAGCTTGTGAGAAAGTCGGGAAAATCATCTGAGACCAGGAAGAAAGCAGAAACACAAACCTAGGAAGTTAGATCAAGTTGATGTTCAGAAGTTATGCAGAGACACAGTCTGCATCTGTTCTGGTTGGTTAGCATGTGTGTTATACTGATAAATATTTTAAAAATCATCTCTGGAGGTAGGTAAACAATGATGTTGCTACTAGCTGTAGGGGCATCTACCGAGGTCCAGGCAAGATGAGAGCCAAATTGGAATATCAGGTTGGGACCCAAGAAGGGATATATCTTTAGGGGAAGGATGAACTAGAGGGGAAAAAAATCTGCTGGGCAGAGGTAGGCAGCAAGGAAAGTTTTCTCTCTCTGCCTTGGCTCTAGGTAGAGAGGCAATGCATTTTACCCCTAATGGATGCATGGTTAGAGTCTGGCCATTGCATGGCCACAATGTTTGCATGGTCCAAAAGCCCACAAGCTGAATATTTCAATTTAAAATGGACCTGAGTTGATAGTACCTATGGTACTTGGCTGAAACAAATACATGTCCTTTCTAGAAGAACTCACTGTCAACCCAGGTCTCAAAGAATTCCCTCAGGCTTCCAAACGAATATGAACTCACAATAACCACAGAACCCATAAGGAAATAAGCAGAGACGTCAAGCAGCAGAGGCGGATCTGTTTTCTTTTTTAAAAGATTTTAATTATTTATGTTAGAGTAAGAGAGCAAGCACGAACAGGAGGAGGAGGAGAGGGGGAGGGGAGGGAGATACTCTCCAACAGATTCTGCTCTGAGCACCGAGCCTGATGCGGGGCTTGATCCCACCACCCTGAAATCATGACCTGAACTGAAACTGAGTCAGACGCTTACCTGACTGAGCAATCCAGGTGCCCTAAGATCTGTTATAAACGAATAGCTCATTGGAAGGTTTAAGCACCAAATTAGATACAGCTGAAGAGAAATTAGTGCCCTAAAAGATAGATTTGAAGAAAATAACCCAAAAAGCATCCCAGAGAGACAAAGAAATGGAAAACAGTGAGGAGGTTCATCACAGGCTTGTCAATTATGTTAGGAAATTATAAAGTGAATGTGAGCAAGGCAGTTGTGAAATAATGATTGAGAATTTTCCAGAATTGATGAAAGATAAGAATCCTCATGAAGCGCACTGAATTCCTAGGTATGGTAAGGGAATAGAAACCTCGATCCATTCTGGTGAAACTGCAGAACACCAAAGCACAAGAGATAATTTTTTTAAGATTTATTTATTTTGAGAGAGAGAGAGAGAACACACGAGCATGGGGGTGGGGCGGGGCAAAGGGAGAGAATCTCCAGTAGATTACAACCTGAGTGAGGAGCCCTACATGGGGCTCGATCTCACGACCATGAGATAATGACCTGAGCCAAAACCAAGAGTTGGATGCTTAACCGACTGAACCACCCAGGCTCCCCAAGAGATGATTTTAAAAGCAGAGAGGAAAGTCAGATAATCTATAATGGAATGACATGATACTGACTCCTGATTGTTCAGTGGCACTAATGGGAGCGGTGATAATAATAGTTGCATGAAATAATATCATTAATGAAATAATCACCTTAATGTGATGAGAGAAAATAATTGTCTACCTAGAATTTTATATTTAGTCTTTCAAGAATAAAAACACAGTACCGTTCAGATCAACAAAAACTAAGAGTTTCAGGGCGCCTCGGTGGCTCAGTTGGTTAAGCATCTGAATTCGGTTCAAGTCATGATTCCTGCGTCCTGGGATCAAGTCCTACATCGGGTTCCCTGCTCAGCGGGGAGTCAGCTTCTCCCTCTGCCCCTCTCCCTGCTAGTGCTCACTCTCTCTCTCTCTCAAAAATAAATAAAAATTTAAAAGAAGTTAAAACCCTAAGAGTTTCTACCAACAGAACTTAACTGAAGGAACTTCTAGAAGATATATTTCAGGAAGAAATGAAATGATCCCAGGAGGAAGACCTGAGGAACAATAAAGATTGGTGAGCAAATAAAATGGCAAACATGAGTAAATATGAACAAATATCAGGACAAGAAACAAGAACAATTTATAATTTGTGGGATTCCGAAAGGCAAAACAGAAATAATGGAGTGATTGTATATAAAGTATAAAAGGATAACTGAAGGTAAAGTGTTATGAAGTGTGCATGAGTTATCTATTGCATAACAAACAGCCACAAAACCTCGGAGGGATACAAGTATATTTGTTTATTGCTCACACATCTGGTGTCAGCTGGGGGTGGATTAGGAAGCTCTACCGAGCTTGGTTGGACTTGCTTACATGTCTGGGCTCAGCTAATCTAGAATGGTCTTGGCTTGGGGCCTTTACTCTGCTCCATGTGTCTCACTCACCAGCCAGGCTGTGAGGATAAGTTCTCTTGGCAGTGGCAGGGACACAAAAGAGAGCAATGGAAATGTACAAGCACATTTTCAAGACTCTTTTTACATCTAATTAGCCAAAGCAAGTCACATGACTGAGTCCAGTGTTATAACAGGAGGGAGCTATGAAGGATCATGGCAAAGGGTTTGCATACAGAGAAAGCGAAGAATTGGAGCCGTTGGTTCAATTAATCCAAGGTCTTTGTATTGTCCATAAAAATATTGATTAGCATTAGACTTTAATTAAATATGAACATTAGAATTGGGGGCTTACCATTGAAAGAATAAAAATAGAGCTACAGACCAAACCAGAAGAAGAAAAATAACATTTTAAAATGTTTTATAAAAGATTTTATTTATTTATTTGAGAGAGAGAAAGCGAGAAAGAGCGCATGCATGAGTGGGAGGGAGGGGCAGAGGGAGAAGCAGACTCCCCACTCAGCAGGGAGCCCAACTCAGGCTCAATCCCAGGACCCTGGGATCCTGACCTGAGCCAAAGGCAGATGCTTAACTGACTGAGCCACCAAGGCACCCTGAAAAACAACATTTTAAAAAAGAAGGCAAGTAGGGAGAAGGGGGGAAAAGCAGAAATGAACACATAAAACATGGAAAAACTACAAAGCACAAAATAAAGTGGAAAAAGAAATTCAAATGTATCAGTAATCACAATAAATACATTTTTTAAAGCCCTAAACCTTCTAGTTAAAAGAGATTCTAACACCAAGTTTTGTGTTTTGTTTTTAAAGATTTTATTCATTCATTTGAGATAGAGTGAAAGAGAGAGCACGAGCTGGGGGGCAGAGGGAGAGGGAGAAGCAGGCTCCCCACCAAGCAGGGAGTCCGATGCAGGGCTTGATTCCAGGACCCCGGGACCATGACCTGAGCCGAAGGCAGACACCCAACCAACTGAGCCACCCAGGTGCCCCCTAACACAAAGTTTTTAAAAAAATATCAAGTTACCTTGGCCATATCAACTTCTTACTAGCCATGTCTCTGGAGGCAAGGGAAACAAAAGCAAAAATGAACTATTGGGACTTCATCAAGATAAAAAGCTTCTGCACAGCAAAGGAAGCAATCAACAAAACTAAAAGAGAAGATATTTGCAAATGACACATCTGATAAAAGGTTAGTATCCAAAATCTATAAAGAACTTATCAAGCTCAACACCCAAAAAATAAATAATCCAGTTAAGAAGTGGGCAGTAAACATGAACAGACATGTCTCCAAAGAAGACATCCAGATGGCTAACAAGACACATGAAAAGATGCTCAATATCACTCATCATCAGGGAAATACAAATCAAACCCAGGATGAGATACCACCTCATACCTGTCAGAATGGCTAAAATTAACAACACAGGAAACAACAGATGTTGCTGAGGATGTGGAGAAAGGGGAACCCTCTTACACTGTTGGTGGGAATGCAAACTGGTGCAGCTGCTCTAGAAAACTGTATGGAGGCTCCTCAAAAAGTTAAAAACAGAACTACCCTGCAACACAGCAATTGTATTACTAGGATAGAAAAATATTAATTTGAAGGGACACATGCACCCTGATGTTTACAGCAGCATTATCAACAATTGCCAAATTATGGAGAGAGCCCAAATGTCCATCGACTAATGAATGGATAAAGAAGATGTGGTATATATATACAATGGAATATTACCCAGCCATCAAAAAGAATGAAATCTAGCCATTTGCAACAACATGGATGGGACGAGAGTGTATTATGCTAAGCAAAATAAATCAGTCAGAGAAAGACAAATACTATATGATTTCACTCATTTGTGGAATTTAAGAAACAAAACAGATGAACATAGAGGAAGGGGAAAAAGAGAGAGGGGGAAGCAAACCATAAGAGACTCTTAACTATAGAGAACAAAACTGAGGGTTGATGGAGGGAGGTGGGAGGGGAGATGGGCTAAACAGGTGATGAGTATTAAGGACGGCACTTGTGATGAGCAATGGGTGTTACATGTAAGGGATAAATCACTAAATTCTACACCTGAAACTAATTTTACCATGTATATTAACTAACTGGAATTTAAATAAAAACTTGAAATAAAAAATATATGTAAACTGATTACATATAAGTGCAAAAAGAAAATGTGTTGCTACGTAACATTATTGAAAAAACTTGATAAAGGAGAGTCACTAAAAATTAACCAGTTTAATTTTAGGTAAAGCATCTATAAATGACTGAGGAAAAAGTCTACAAATGTCTGGAAGGATTCTGCTCACAGATTGTTCCATAAATGTCTTTAGTTCCTTGTTTCATTAAAAACTTGAGATGGGATGGGGCGCCTGGGTGGCTCAGTCGTTAAGCGTCTGCCTTCAGCTCAGGTCATGATGCCAGGGTCCGGGATCGAGCCCCGCATCGGGTTCCCTGCTTGGCAGGAAGCCTGCTTCTCCCTCTCCTGCTCCTCCTGCTTGTGTTCCCTCTCTCGCTGTGTCTCTCTCTCTATCAAATAAATAAATAAAATCTTTAAAAAAAAAAAGCTTGAGATGGGAAATCATGGAAAATAATAAAACATCAAGGTATGTACTATTTGAAACAAAAAGATGGAAAATTTGAATTAAAAGAATGGTAAAAGAGATTTCATGCTGAGTCTGTTGGCTATTTTATTAACTTTGGACAAAATAGACTTTAAGGCAAAGGCATTGCCCAAAATAGTGTTATGGACTGCAGTATTGTTTTCAATAATTTA
>NC_138382.1:72735580-72759074 GCF_054177405.1 Leptonychotes weddellii | reverse complement strand
TTAACTCTTATTGTTGTAAGGCATTGACATTTTGAAGTTAGGTGTGGTCATGTGACTTTCTTTGACTCATGTCATATGAAAAGTGTCATTTCCAGCTGGGTAACTTTAAGAGTGAGTGTGTGATTCATGCCATCATGCTATCTTTTTGCCTAACTTAGCAAAAGATGACTAATAAAATGAAGCTATTTTATAGTGAGAAGACTTCAGCTTACCAGAAGTACATAATAATTCTAAATTGTATCCACATAATGTTATAGCTTCGAACGATAGTCTAGAGAAAAAATTCGTGCTAGTACAAAAAGGAATTGACAAATTCACCATCATAGTGGAGACTGTGGAATTCATTAGTGCCGTCTACCAAATTATTTGCAGTCTTTCTCCTGGGTGTATGGTAAGCCCGTCCTTGAACATAGATATGACCATGCAACTTTCTTTGACCAGCAAGAAAAAGGAATTGAAGTGCCATGTGTCGCTTCCAGGTGGGAGCTTTAAGTGCTGGGGCATGATTTTCCTCTTTCCTCTTTCTCTCTGCCACGGAGACCAGCAATGCTCCAGAAGGTGGCTGGCCCATCAAAATTAGTCCTAGAGTCCTTCAATGTAACATAAAGCAGAGCCCCAGGCTGACCAGAGATAAAAACAGAGAGTAATAAAGAGATATGCTTTGAAAGCTGTAAGCTTTTGAGACTTTGGAGTTGGGTATTTATTATTTTAGCAGAACCTACGTTACCATGACTAGTGCAGATATATCGTCCCATTTTTATTTTTATTTTTTTATTTCTTAAAGATTTCATTTACTGAGGCACCCGGGTGGCTCAGTCGTTAAGCGTCTGCCTTCGGCTCAGGTCATGATCCCAGGGTCCTGGGATGGAGCCTTGCATCGGGTTCCCTGCTTGGCAGGAAGCCTGCTTCTCCCTCTCCCACTCCCCCTGCTTGTGTTCCCTCTCTTGTTGTGTCTCTCTCTGTCAAATAAATAAATAAATAAATAAAAATAAAAAGATTTCACTTATTTATTAATTTGTCAGAAAGAGAGAGAGTATGATCAGGGGAAGCAGCAGGCAGAAAGAGAGGGAGAAGCAGGCTCCCCGCTGAGCAAGGAGCCCGATGCAGGGCTCCATCCCAGGACCCTGGATCATGACCTGAGCCGAAGGCAGACGCTCAACCATCTGAGCCACCCAGGCGCCCTTGCTTTATGATTTTTGACAAACGCATACAGTAATGTAACTACTGCCAAGATCAAGATGCAGAAGAGTTCCAGCAGCTGGAGAAATTCCCTGGTGCCCCTTCGTAGCTGGCCCCTCACCCCTGACAACCACCAATCTGTTTTCTATCCCTATAGTTTTGCCTTTTCCAGAATGGAATCATATGTAATAGCGTATGCAGCCTTTTAGATCTGGCTTCCTTCACTTAGCATAATGCATTTGAGATTAACCCATGTTGCTGTGCCTTCAGCAGTTTATTCCTTTTTGTTGCTAAGTGGTATTTCACTATATGGATGCACCACAGTTTGCTAAGCGTCTCTCTTTCTTGTAGTAATACCTTTTCACATTTATCTAGTAGCAAGAAAGTCATATTTTCAACATTTTGCCCCTAGATGTCTTCCCCCAACTCTAAAAGTTCATGAGACAAATTTGCTGCTATTTGCATCGTCATGCACAACCGTTTTATGAGCTGTTTCTCTCTACTTAACACAGGGTGTCTTCTCTTGCCCCCTACGACCCTTTCCCCACCACCTTCCAGCCCCCTGTAAACCTTTCCCTGCTGCTTATTCCTGGTCCCAAAAATCAATGCCTCGGAGTTGAGGTTTTTGTGTTGGCAACCTCCCCGCCCCCAACCTCCAGCACTAATTACTGTATTGGTCTGCTATTATTGCAAAAACAATTCACCCCAAAACTCAGTACCTTAAAACAACAATTATTTATTCTCACTCGTGTGTCTGAAGTCAACAGTGGGGTGGCTGATTTAAGCTGAGCTCAAGTGGGCAACTCTGCTTCAAGCTGTGGGTCCCTCTGGGCTTGGCTCCTCGTTACAGGTTGGGCTCAGGTCTGCCCATGTGTTTTCATTCTGCACCTGGCCGAAGGGACAGGAGCGACCCAGGGGAAACTCTTCTCAGGAAATACAGAGGTGCAAGAGATCAAGTTGCACTGTGCGAGCACATTTCTCGTTTTTGCTTCTATCCTCTACTTTCATATCCCGCGGGCCACAGCAAGTCATGTGGCTGAGCCCACAGTCAAGGGGAAGGAAAGAACACTCCCTTTCTAGTGAGGGCAACTGCAGAGTCACCTGGTAAAACGGTAAGGGAGGGGTGAAGAATAGGGCCAAGCTCTCAATATATTGCCATTACTCTGTATCCTAGAATGAGAAGAATTTGGAGGGGCCCATCGGGAGAGGGGGTGAAGAGCAAGAATGAAAGACTAGAGAAGCCAGCAAGATGGTGAGATCCCAGGGGGATCTGTGGCGTGGCCGGTGAGAAATCTCTGATGCAGGAAGCATGAAAGCTCACTTAAGATAAAGGATATTTAATATGAGCATTTAAGGAGCTTTTGGCTTGGATACTTGTGATGCTCACCCACCTCTGGCATCCTGGTCTTTCAATAAAGGCTGTTATACCCACAGCAGCCCTGCAGGAGTGGTGTGTGTGTGTGTGTGTGTGTGTGTGTGTGTGTGTGTGTACATCAAAGGAACGGTCAAGTTCCTCTAGAGACAGTGAGGTCCAGGGACAGAAAGAGAATAAATTCAGCGTAAGCTGGCACTTCGATCCAGGGGTTACTAGTGAGAAGTATACCCTGGTTACTTGCAGACATCTTGGTGGCACACTGAGCTCTCCTCATGAGAAGAGGTGGTGCTTTTCCCGCCGATCATATTTGTATTTAAAGGGTCAGGAGGCGAGCTGAAATCTAGTTTATAACTGGGAAGATCAAACCCACACCCCTGCCCTTCTGCCTGGGATTTTAACTCTTCCCCACCCAGCATCCTCTCTGGCCCCAAAGTGTTCTACCTTAATCCTTCCCTTGATGGAGAAGTCTTCCTTTCCAGCTCCGTCCTGCCTCCTGTAGGTCTCCCCCCTTCCCTGTGGACCACCAACTCAGCTCCTCCACCTTCCTGGCAGCAGGTGGCAGACACCTTGCCAGATACACCTCTCTAGCTGTGTGGGTGGCCTGCCCTCACCCATGTTGTTCTCCATCCTGCTGATTTTTCAATAGCTTTCATTCATTAGTATAGTAGGCAGAATAATAGCTCCCTAAAGATGTCTATGTCCAAATCCTCAGAACCTGTGAATATGTTACTTTACATGGAAAAAGGGACTTTGCAGATGTGATTTAAGGTTGAAGACCCAGAGGTAGGAAGATTATCCTGAATTATCTGGGTGGACCTGATTTAATCACACGCGTCCTTAAAAGCGAAAAACCTTTCCTGCTTGGGTCTGAGATGAGATGGAAGAAGAAAAAGGAGAGATTTGCCGCATTTAGAGGGGTCTCAAACTGCTTTTGCTAGTTTTGAAGATGGGGGAAGGCAGCCACAAGCCAAGGAATGTGGGTGGCCTCCAGAAACTAGAAATGGTCCTTGGCTGACAGCCAGCAAGGAAACTGTCAGTCCCATAACCTGCAAGGAATTGAATCCCACCAACAACCCGAGTGAGCAAGGAAATGGGTTTTCCCCTTGAACTTCTCTAGGAAGGGCAAGATCCACGTCAGACTTTTGACCTACACCCTCTTTCTACAGGATGGCTCTACAGAACTGTAAAATAATAAATTTGTGCTGTGTAAGCTGTTACATTCACAGTAATTTGTGGTGGCAGCAACAGGAAACCAATACAATTAGTAAATGTGTTTTGAGGGCCTGCGGTATTCCAGGCCCCAAGCCAGCCTACAGGATGTAGGGTGAATGAAACAGTCACTATACCTGCCCTCAGAGAGTTTGTAGGCAAGCAGGAAAAGACGTAAAAAGGCAGTTTCAGTGCAGGGAGGGAGCTGAGGGCTGTGGGAGCAGAGAGGAGGCCCCTCACTTGGGCTTGGAGGCCGGGGAGACAGTAGGGAATGGCAGGGATTGTGATAAACTGGAAAGCGCGTGACCTCTCAAAGCCCAGCCTTTTGTTGCCATGACAACACCAATCCATTATTGCTAGTTCCTCCCATTTCTCAACAGTAGCAAAACAACCAGATTTTTAGGTGAGATCTCCTGATTTGTAAATGTTGGCCTTTTTTTTTTTTTTTCCAGAAATCACGATGTGAGCCAGGTTAACGATCAGTTGGCTGAACTTGGTCGTCGGAGCACCAGTTTTCAATTTCTGTTCTCAGCACACGGTGTTCTGCCAAGCCCCAACTTCTCCATGGGGAAGACCACTGTGTGCGGCCTCTGGGAGGCCCTCAGGCCTGGGGGTGGGGAGGAGACCCGGTCATGCCACCTCCTCCAAAAACGCTCAGCGGTGGAGGCCACAAGCTTCACATCCCTATGTTGCCGCCTCTCGGGAGCCTGCAGCCTTGCTGAGCCTGCCCGGTCCATCACATCTAATATGGGTGTCAGCATAAAGTAAATTAAATCCGCTAGGCTATAATTTGCGAACGAAACATTTTGTGGCAGTAACTAAACGGAGCATTACATTTTAATCAGCTTTTTAAAATGTTGTTTTAAAAATCATTTTATTGTGCAGAAGCTGGTACCCTAAGCGCTATAATTCCTTAACTAACAGTATGCTAATGCACTCCCCTCCAGTCTAGACTGTCTTACCAGTGCAAGCATATGTCTTGGTGCTCTTAAACCTATATATTTTTACAGTAGATGTGCCACACTGCTTTCCAGTTACTCAAATGGGGACCCCCAGCAGTGGCTTCTCTGGAGGGATTGCCTTTCACCCTGGTTTTGAAAGAGAAACAGGATGATTGATCTTTCTTTCATTTTATCTACTGATCTGTCTATCAACAAGCACTTATATACTGCTAAGTATTTTGCAAATATTAGCCTGATGAATTCTTCTCCTAACACCTTGAAGGAGGTGCTATTCTTATGTCTTTTTTATTTTTTAAATTTATTTTTAAAAAAGATTTTCTTTATTTGACAGGGAGAGAGTGAGCACAAGCAGGGGGAGCAGCAGAGGGAGAGGGAGAGGGAGAAGCAGGTTCTCCGCGATTGATCAGGGAGCCGGATGTGGGACTTGATCTCAGGACCCTGGGATCATGACCTGAGCTGATGGCAGACGCTTAACCGACTGAGCCACCCAGGCGCCCCTTCTTATCTCTTTTTTAAAGGTGAACAAATTGAGGCACAGAGAGGTGAAGATCACACAGCTGGTAAGTGATGGAGATGGGAGCCTGGCTCTGAAAACTGTTCTGAACTATCCTGCCGAGCTGCCTCTTCTTTCTGCCTGAAGCCCCCAGCTCATCCATCTTTCTGCTACTCCTGGCTCATCTCCTAGGTATTTATTTATTCCTTTGTTTTATGAACATTAAGTGTCTGCTCTGTGCTAGGCCCTATATCAAATGCTGGGGACCCCACACTGAGGTGTCCTGATGTCTCTGCCAACAGGTGCTACTGTCCGGAAAGGAACACAGCTGAGTAGTCAAGTACCACCCTCCCTTGAGAAAAAAGAATTGCAGCCAGCCCTGTGACAGGCTACGAACGAAGACCCTTGTTAGAACAGAAAAAGGTGTCCATTGCTCCAGCCATTTTACTGCCGTCCTGGGAAAACGGTCACATAAGGATTCATATCTCTGACGGAATGGCGTTCGGAGCAGGGGCCTGCCCAAGTCTGGAGGAAGGGCCAGAGACACTATGTGCTGGCAGTTGACATTTGAAGGCTGAGTACAAATGAGTGGCTGAGAAGAGCGCTGGGTGGCTCCGTGCCGGCTGGCTTAGCTAAGCTGGAGCTGAATTTCTCAGGATGCCCTTCCCTGGGTTCTCTGGGACAAGGCCGGCTCCTCCAGAACTTTCTGTGAAGTTAGGAGGGTGGAGGTGAAGCAGCTACCAGGTTACTCAGGCACTTTTCTGGCTCCCATGAGGATGCCGGCCACAGACTCAGGAAAACTGCTCACCCACACCTGCAGTCTAAGGTCAAATCCCAAGAAATCCTTTCTTGAAAAAAATCACTCTTGGGGCGCCTGGGTGGCTCAGTGCATTATGCGTCTGCCTTGGGCTCAGGTCGTGCTTCTCCCTCTCCCTCTGTCCCTCCCCTCCCCTCCCCCACTCAAGCTCTCTCTCAAATAAATAAATAAAATCTTTTAAAAAAATCACTCCTAGAGTCTCTGCCTCTCTGAGCAAAGGGATCAATGGAAGGACTAGCAAGAGGTAGGGTTAGAAGTATAAGCAAGCGTTAGATGGTGAAAAGTCATGGGGGCCATTGGAGTTTTTTTTTAATTGAGATATAATTTGCATACTATAAGCATCATCCTTTTTTTTTAAAGTACACTTTTAAAGTGTACAATTCGGTTGTTTTCAGCACATTCATAAAATTGTGCAACTATCACCACTATCTCATTCCAGAACATTTTCATCACCCCAAAAAGAAACCCCATATCATTAGCAATCACTCCCCATCCTTTCCTTCTTTGAGCCTCTGGAAACTATTAATCTACTTTCTGTCTCTTTGAACGTGCCTGTTCTCGACATTTCATATAAATGGACTCATACACTACGTGGCCTTTTGTGTCGGATTTCTTTCACTTAGCATAACGCTCTCAAGTTTCATCCAAGTTGTCATATATATTGGTACTTTTTTTTATTTTAATCTTCATGGATTTGCATGTCATCCATGTGCAAGGACCATGCTGATCTTCTCTGTATTGTTCCAATTTTAGTATATGTGCCGCTGAAGCAAGCACTATTAGTATTTTTTAAAAATCGCTGAATAATATTTCATTGCATGGACATACCACATTTTGTTGATCCATTCATCTGTTAATGGATGCTTGGCTACTTCTTGGCTGTTATAAATAATGCTGCCATGAACACTGGCACATACAAGTTTTGTGTGGACACCATATGTTTTCAAATCTCTTGGCTATACACCTAGAAGTGAAATTGCTGGGTCATATGGTAACTCTGCGCTTAATTTTTTGAGGAATTGCCAAACGTTTCTGCAGTGGCTGCACCATTTCACTTCCCCACCAGCAAAACAGAAGAGTTCCAATCCCTCCACATCCTTGCCAACATTTGTTTTTGTCTTTTTTATTGTAGCCAGCCTAGTGGGTATAATCTGTGGTTTTGATTTACATTTCCCTAGTGACTCATGATGTTGAGCATCTTTTCATGGGCTTATTGTGCCTTTGTATACTTCTCAGGAGAAATGTCTATTCAGATCCTATGGCCATTTTAAAATAGATTTATTTGCATTTTTTGTTGATTTGTAAAAATTCCAATATTCTGATACTATATCCTTATCATTTATGTGGTTTACAAATATTTTCACTTTCTTGATGGTGTCCTTTGGAGCACAGAAGCTTTAATTTTGATGAAGTCTAATTTATGTTTTTCTTTTGGTTGCTTGTGCTTTGGTGTGATATCTAAGGAACCATTGTCTAATCCAAGGTCATGAAGATTTATACCTACATTTTCTTCTAAAAGTTTTTGCTCTTTTGAGGTCTTAGATCAATTTTCAGTTAATTTTTGTATATGGTGTGAGGTTGGGGTATAAATTTATGCTTTTGCATGTGGAATATCCAGTTGTCCCAACACCATTTGTTGAAAAGACTAAACTTTCCCCCGTTGAATTGTCCTCGCACCATCATTTGAAATTATTTGACCATAAATATGTAAGTTTATGTCTGGACTCTCAATTCTATTCCATTGAACTATATGTCTATGTGTACGGCAGTCACTGAAAGGCTTTAGACAGAGGAGGGGTGTAGAAAAAAGAGGAGGAGCCACTCATCTCCCAGTGGATCTGTTGTTCCTGATTCTAGATCCTCCAGGCTCTGGTGGCATTTTTTTAAAGATTATATTTATTTATTTATTTATTTTTTTAGAGAGTGCAAGTTGGCGGGGGGGGGGGGGTGATAGGCCTGGGGGAGAGGGAGAGAAAGACTCAAGCAGACTCCACGCTGAGTGTGGAGCCCGATGTGGGGCTCAATCTGAAGACCCCGAGATCATGATCTGACCTGAAATCAAGAGTCGGATGCTTAACCAACTGAGCAACCCAGGCAGCCTGAGCCGTCAAAGTTTCTGAGCCAGGGACATATGCGATCCAATTTGTGTCCTAAGATCATATTAGCTATTTGTGAAGAACAGATTGTAGAAGGCAAGGTGAGAGGCACCAAAATGCTAGTGGGAAGATCCTGGTAGGAAGTTTTTGCAGTGGTCCAGGGAAAGCTGAGGGGTAACAATGACTATGGGACAAGGAAGAGGGCTTTTGATATGTTTGGAGGTGGAAAGGAGGGGCCTTGCATTTGAAAGAATGACTCTGGGGGTGAGGGCAAGGGAGGTAATCTTGCTTTGGTGACCTCTCTCAGCCTGAGGATTTGAATCTGTAAAATGGGCATGCAGCAGTGAGATAACCAGTGTAAATCATGTAGGCTAGTGCTCAGCACAGTGAACACACAAAGGACCAGCTGCCACAATTACCACATACATCCCGTTATCATGCTTGGATTGGGTCCCCAGAGGTCCAAGTCTGAGTCTTGTTTATTCCTTGACTCCAGAGAATGATGGCATGGACAATTCATAAATCTAAATTTTGTTTTAAAACTGTTCCCTGAAGCACCGGGTCTGATTTTCCTTGATCCCTCTTCTCCCTCCCCTTGTGCAAAGCACTCTCCCGCTGGCCTCTGGGAGAGCTGCAGTTCAGCTTGTGGTCAGCAGATGGCGCTAGAAGCTAAGGGAAGGCTCCCCTCCCTCCGGCCCTCCCTCCAGTTCCCCCCTCGGAGCTCCTCTTTCTCCCCATTTCCAGAGTCCTCTCCAGCGCTCAGGCTGCCTTTGCAGCAGGGGTGAGAGGTCTGAGGCCGAGCCCTCTGCAGGCTCCTGGGCACACAGGCCCATTTTGGAGAAGTAGAAAGACCCTGCTGAGAGCCCCAAACGGTTCCTGTGCCCTGGAGACCTCCCCACCTCCACTCCCACCCTCTCAGGAAATCACTTTATAAATAGGGCAGCATGGGTCCCGAGTGAGCAGGAGGTTTTCCTCAGAAGAGCCACTTCATCTGTGAACAAGGGAGCTATGAAACCTCTTAGAGCAGCCCCATGACCTCCCCGTCCATCCTGTGTAAAATATGAAATAAGAGTTTTAATTACCAAGCTTGGAAGCCAGCCGACATGTTTAATATTTAATGTCTCCAATGCTTGTGCCCCAGGCGTACAGGCACTGACAGAATTGGGGTTTCCCTTGGGTTGGCTCCGAATGTGTTTGGAGAACAGCCAGGCTGCCTCCTTCCCCCACACCTGGGAGCCTCCTATAGCTCAGCCTGGGCCCAGGCCTGCCCTGGGCCTCCCACTCCCTGAGGGACACGTGCCAAGATGGCCCTGGGGGGGGGAGGGGCGTTCCCCACCCTGAGGAGGACTCCCGAAGGCATCTAGTGCTGGACCCAGCCCAAGGTCCTGGCAGAGAACCAGAGTCAGTGAATTCAGGCAGCTGAGAGGATGTTAACAAGTAGAGACAGACAGACCTGAGTTTGAATTCTGCTTTCCTGCAAGTGGCTCAGCCTCTCCGGGAGTCTTTTGTATTATTCTTAAAGTGGAGGGTGTATTTCCTATTTATGAATCGTTACTAATAATAGATGGACATTTTTGAGGCTTCTCGTGTGGCTGGGACCCTGCTAAGCACCTTACATGGACCATGCCTTTGTCACCCACAATGGCCCTGTGAAGTGGCTAAGTTGGGACTTGAACCCAGGACATTCTGACTCCTGAGGCCATGACTCTTAAAGCTTATATGTAAAAGCACTTCAGAAATTTGGAGAAATGTGAGCTTGAAGGGGACACTGCCAGCCAGTCCCAGACCCTAGTTTGTCCTACACCTATATGGCCCCTCATGTCTCAGAGACAACCAAGAAAATTGCTAATGGGGACTCAGGACAGAAGTCCAAATGAAACCTCGCATGCCACTGTAGTTTGGCCCACATTTCTACTTTCTAGAGAGAGGTGGTGGGCATGCACGCTGCATTTGATGGGTTAATTTGGCACTCTCAATATGGATGGAGTTTCTAGAGCCATCTTGGGCCTGGCCACTCATCTTGCTATGTCTTTGGGCTCATGCAACATCCCCTATTCAGCTGGCTGTGACCAAGTTGGTGCCTTGTGCATGGATGACAGCCAGTGACGGGGTGGGGGCACATTCAGTAGCTGGAGCCACTTGCCTTAAAAGGTAACGGAGTTGGTGGCATATAGGAGGCCTCCTCAATTCCTTCTGCAGCACACCCAGGTGGAACAGGTAGGGTGGGAAAGGGGAGGGAGGTGGCAGTAAGCTCTACTTTATAACCATCAGATGGGCACGTGCTGGTGAAGACGTGGGGATGCAGGAACCCTTGTCCTAGGAGGACTATGAACTGGTGGGGCCATTGGGGAGAGCATATACCCCACACTCCAGCAATTCCACTTCTGAGCAAACACTCCAGAACATCTCTCACACAGGTAGACAAAGAGACTTGCCCAAGGACGTTCCTCGAAGCATCTGCTGGTAATAGTCAAGGGATGGAAGCAACTGAAATGCCTACTCATAAAGGGATAGATAAATCACAGGTGGCATATGCAAATGATGAACATCATGCCGCGGTTCAATGGAATGAATTAGAATGACGTGTATCAACACAGGCAGATCGTAAAAATGTAATGCCAAAAAGACGTCTGGCAAATACTACTTATATATGTTGCAATATATATTTTCATGCTACACACACTCACACGTTGACAACATAAGAATGTCTGGCTGTGGGGAGATGGGGAAGGGAGGGGAGGCATTTGAAAAGGGAGATGAAAAAGACAAAAACAAAGCAAATAAGTACACAAGAAGACCCATGTGTGGCCAATAATGACTGAGCTGAACTGACTACATGAGCAATCGAATTCTGTGCCTCTGAGATCCAAAGCAAAAAAGCAAGGAATGGCAGAAAAGGGGGCCAATGACTTCTATAAGATTTTTATAAGACCCTGAAATTGTTGGTCGTTTGGTGATTTTCAAAACCAAGCCAATAAGCATGTCATCCAACCTGAGAATTAGTCACTGGGCTCTGGCTGGGGGTCAGGTGCGTTCTAGGTGTGATATGTGACTACCTCACTTTATCCTCAGAGCCACTCCTTGAGCTATTGCCATGCCCATTTTACCATTAGGGCTCAGAGTGGTGCCGAGCACCATCAGTTTGCAACATAAACCCAGCCCCTGCTATCCTGTCTCCCTGCCTAAAGGATTATAATCCAGGATCCCTGTGGGGTTCGGAAAATACATTTCTCCAGGGTGGCCTGAAGGTGGCGCTGTTGCAGCGGGTCTGGGAGAGGTGAGCGGTTTGAGCCTGTGAGGCAGGGGCGGGAGGACATTGGGAGGATGATCGAGGGCCCTTCCGGGTTTGGGTGAGGCCCTGCTCAACAGCAACCAGGGCAATACAGAGCGGGGAAGAAGGCAGGGGCATGGATCGCCTGCCAGGAGAGCACTGTCCTGGGCTTGGAAACCTGCCTTCCATTCTTCACCCCTCCCAGCGGGAGGGGTGAGACCATACCCCCTCCAGGACACTGTTTTGTAAAAATCTGGGCTCTGTGGGGAGCGTTCAGGGTTAGGTTTCCAGGACTTTGCAGATAAACCTTGATAGCCTGCTAAAGGAAGTGTCCTCCTGCCCCCCCCCCACCTTCTTTTTATGGTGAGCTTTAAGGCCTTAGGCCAGATGCCACTTCCTCACATGAGTTGGGGGGGAGGGAGAGGGGGATGAGGCTTGGGCCTCAGGCTCAGAGAATGAGAGCACTGCAAGGCAGGCCATAGGCTATCCCCTGTCCGCAGGTCATTCCACTGCCCTGGTCCTCATATGCTCTCTGACCCATGAGGCCCAGGTGCTTGGCAACAATGATGGGGGGGGGCACAGTGGGCAGGTAGGAGAGGCAGGGGAGAGAGGAACAGAAGACCCAGTGCCTGCTTGCTTGACAAAAACTAACTTAGGGGAGGAAGGGGGCATCCTTAGGAAGATATAGGAATCTTTCATGGGATCAGAGGGCAGGGTGTGTAGCTCGTACTGAGCACCTGGAAAGTCTGGAACCAGGACAGAAAAGTACTTTCTTCTCTTCTTCCCTCTGCTTCTCCCTTTGCAGACCATCTTTCTCTGTCCAATTCTGCACATGGCAAATGGGCCCCCAGGCTGGAGGGACACCTCCTGCTGTTCTATCCCCATCACCTTGCTGACCAATGTCCTAGTGTCCCAGTTCCATATCCCCAAGACAGAACCTCATTGTCCAGCTTCATCAGAGTTCACCTCTGGCCAGAGAGGAGTCCTGAGTGGCATAAACGTGCCCCCCTTCACCAGTAGCCACGAGAGGAATCACCAGAGTTTGGGGAAGGGATCCCAGGGCTTTTCACGGGGAATATAACCTGGCAAACGGTAGGTGGTTACTAAATAGTTGTTGAATGAATAAATAGATGGATGGCTGAATAAATGAAGTGTATTTCTCGGACCCCTGCCTGGGCCTGCCACCACCCTTGATGAAAACACCCTTTGTGTCCAACATGGTACACTTGTAGAAGCAGGAACCTGTCACTCTTCATTATATCAAGATGCAAGTGGGTCCTGACAAGTTCCCCTCACCAACAGGCTCTTTGCCTTCTCCCAAAAAAGCTGGTCCCAGCAGAGGAAGGTAAAGCCACCCAGTCCAGTGACACATCTGCCTTGCCGGTATGGAAGGGGAGTGGAGGCCAGGGGGTCCTGCAGCCTCCTGTACAAAGTCTGAGACAAGGCCCTGGGTGCAGGTAGTTTATTTGGGATGTGATCCCAGGAAGCAGGAGTGAGGGGCCAGGGAGAGTGAGGGAGTGGCAATGTAAGGATGCGTTCCTGGGCTTACAGCTGTCCGTAGCCAGGAATGACTCCCCCATGGGCCCTGTGAAGTGTACAGAATGCCTCTGGGAATTAGCTCCCTGGGGGATGGGGGCAGAGCACGGAACCATTGGCTCCTGCCTCCCTGGGGGAAGGATGTCCTCAGGGGCTCTATCCCCTACATTTCCACGTGGCACTTGAGTGCAGGTGAGCACACAGCTGTGGTGCTGGAGAAGGGAAAGACACGTGGAATGTGCTTGAAGTGGGACTGTCAGCTCCCTGGGAGCCGGAGCTTGTCTGGAACTGTCCACCACAGCTGCGGCTGAAACCGGAGGTGAGCCGAGAGGATGGAGAACAGGGCCCTGGATTCCCTGAAATGCACCTTCTGCACTGCAGTGTTCCACTCCACTGCAGGACCAGGAACTGCTAGGGCCGCCCTTCCCTTCAGGAACCCGTCTCTCTTTTGAGCTTCAGTTCTGTAACCACGATTGACGCTTTGACATCACACATGTCTCAAACTTAAAGAAGCCAAAACTGAATCATGACCTTTATGTCAAACCAGTTTCTCTTCCTAATTGTCCATCCCAGCATCCACCCAAGTGGACAACCTAAGACTCACCCTTGGCTTCTTCTTGGCTGCCACTCTCCATGTCTCACTGGTCACCAAATCTTGTGGATTCCATCCACTTGCCCCCCACTTTATCCTTCCTTCCCTCCTTCCCTCCCTCCCTCCCTCCCTTCCTTCCTTCCTTCCTTCCTTCCTTCCTTCCTTCCTTCCTTCCTTCCTTCCTTCCTTCCTTCCTCCTTCCTTATCAAACTAGCACAGATTAAAAGAACAAGACTGAAGACTGCCCATTTTGAGGACAACATGCTCTCATACTTCGGTAACAAGAGGATATACTGATAACCTTTTGCAAGGCAGTGTGACAGAATACATCAATAGTCACAAATGTTCTTATCTTTTAATCTAGTTTTCCTTATTCTAAGAATCTGTCCTGAGAAAATAGCCCTATATGCAGAAAAAGCGTTCTGCACAAAGATAGTCACGACAGTATTGTTTGTACCAGTGAAAAACCAAAATAACCAACAATGACAAAAAACTAGATACAACCTAAATGTTAACGCTAGAGTGATGTTTAATTGCACTCTTGTGCCTCTCTCCAGCTGGGGTACCCTTCAGTGTTGTTGCTCTCCATGTGTCTGCCCTGCTCCATCTTCTCTTCTCATGCTATACACTCTACATGACGTGGGTCACCATCTACATTGACCATTCCCAAATCTTTACTTCTTGCCCAGACAGCTCTCTTGAACTCATCTGTATAACCAATAGCCAACTAGACATTGCACCTGAATAACTCAAAGCCACTTTGACCGCAAGAGTCCATCACTAAATTTCATGCTACCTCCAGCCCCCTGCAAGCAGACGTCTGAACTCAGTGGATGGCACCACCATTTTCCTGGATATGCAGGCTAGAAATATGGACATCCACCCTTCTTCCCCATTTCTGCAACTAACTCATCATCAGGTTCTGTTGATTCTGCTTTCTATGTTATTCTCAAGAACATTCATTGGTCTCCATCCCACTGCCGCTAGCAGAGTTCAAACCACTGTCA
The DNA here is from genome assembly GCF_054177405.1 of Leptonychotes weddellii. NCBI lineage: Eukaryota > Metazoa > Chordata > Mammalia > Carnivora > Phocidae > Leptonychotes > Leptonychotes weddellii. The sequence continues at coordinate 72,744,537 of NC_138382.1, read as the reverse complement.
TTTCTTGCCATCGCTAACAGCCTCTTATCTGCTCTTCCCACTTTCAACTTGTTTCCTCTAATCCCTCTCTCACTCTGGAGCTAGAGTAGACTTTCAAAAGCACAAATCTGATTATGTCCTGAGTACACAGCTGCTGGGCCTCACTTCTGAAGCCACTAACATAGGACTTTGCAGTTACCAGTGGGGTTTTCAAGAGCAGAAGGGGGGTGTTTCCACATGTGGGTGGACAGTTACTGGTAGCTCTGCCTGAAACCAGCAGTCTAACAATGAGGTGAGCTGGTTCTACTGGGAGGCATTACCTACCACGTGGCAATGTCTGCAAGAATTCTCTCGTTCATTCACAGACATTTGTTGAGCACCTATTATGTGTGAGGCCGTGCATGCTCAATGGCTCAATGGGGGTGGTATCACCCCCCCAGGGGTGAAATTCTATTCTTGGAGGGTGAAGAATATTTAGCTATTACCATGTTTTGTGGCCCTCTAAAGCTCAAGCCTTCTCGACAACATCTTATTCCCTAGTATTTAATTTCTCTCATCGGGGAGAATTTAAATTAAATTAAATTTTTCTCCTTAGAGGAACAATAATGGGAAAAAAAGGTTGAGCAACACCGTGGTAGGCTTTGGTGATGTGGTAGCTACTGAGTCAGACATGGTCCCTCACTGTGCAGAGCTTTACACACTGGCAGGGAAGACACACATTAAATTATAATACAATGACTAAGTGAAAGAAGCCAGACTTAAAAGGCTGCATACACTATAGATTCCATTTACATGGCATTTTGTGAAAGGCAAAACTGTAGTTGCAGAAATCAGATCTGTGGTTCTAGGAACTTGGGTGTGTGGGGGGGTTCACCCTAGGGGGCAAGAGAGAACTTTCTGGGGTGGTAGAAATATTCTGTATCCTGACTGAGGTGCTGGTTCCAAAACTATAGGTTTATGAAAACTCAAAGATCGGTACACCAGAAAGGGGTGAATTTTACAAACATACAAGTTATATCTCAATAAAGCTGCCTTAAAATTATACAATAAATAATGTGTTTAGCCCTCTGGTGAGCGTTGCACAGAATTAGCAATGCTGGAAGCAAGCAGCAGGCAGCCGACCTGGTCGGATCACGAGGGACGTCCCCAACACGGCAGTGTGGAGCTGAGTCCTGAAGGGCAGGTGAGCAGGTACTGGGAGAAGGCAGGGTGGCGAGAGCAGCTCCACTGCACACCTCCAGGGGCTGTATTACCACAGAATCACTGTACTCCTGGGTCGGGTAATGCAGTGGGCTGGCAGAGCAGCCTGGGGGGAGGGAACAGTGTACGCAGATGCTGAGGCACGTGATGTCCTCCAGGGGGTGGACAGAGGCCAGTGGGCCAGGAGTCCGGGGATAGGCTGGTGATGTGGGCAGTGGTCAGACCATGCAGAGCCTTGTCGGTCCTGTGGGAGATTCTGGAAAGGGAGTGACTTGATTAGCTTCGCCTTTGCTGAAAGACTGCAGCAGTGTGGTGAAGTTTGGCAGGTGGCAACGTGCCTGCAAAGAGGCGAAAGATGATAATTCTTTAAACCTGGGTGGTGGTGATAGAGGTGGACAAAAGTGGACAGATTCTAGATATATTTAGGAGATAAAATCAACTGGACTTGGTGGTCATTTGGATGTGTGGGATGGGAGGGAGCAAAGGGGTCAGGGGACCTCTGGCATCTGACTTGTCCAACTGGGAATATGATGGTATCTTTCTGAACTAGAGAACCCTCAGAGAAGGACCAGGTTAGTGGGGGGAGATCCTGTGTCCAGTTTTTTCAAGTTGGAGTTGGAAGTGTCTGTGAAGATCATAAGGGATGTCAGAGCAGAGGCATCTTTTGGGGCATCCAGGCGCTTACGTGCTACTTGTCAGAAAGCTGTTCTTTCTCCAGCCAGGGGTGTGTTCCTGAACCCCAGCCATGTCAAGTAAGATCAGGGATGAGTACCTGGTCTGGGGAGAGCTGAATCAGCAGCTTGAGATTTGAAATGGAAGAGATGGAGGGAGAGCAGATGGATGTGGGACTGTGCTGGTGGAGGGGCTCATGGGGAGAGCCACCTGTTGCTGCTGACATTCCTGGAACAGCCCTGCTTCGTGCCCAGTCTAAGGTCTGATTGTCTAACTTTGACCTAGATTCCATCAGATAATCTAACTTTGCAACTCCTAAAGCCTTGACAAAACATCCCCAGATACCTGGATGTTTTATTGCTATGCCTCTTTCCTTCTTTCCTTCCTTCCTTCCTTCCTTTTTCTTTCTTTCTTTCTTTCTTTCTTTCTTTCTTTCTTTCTTTCTTTCTTTCTTTCTCTCTTTCTTTCTTTCTTTCTAGATTTTATTTATTTATTTATTTGAGAGAGAGAGTGAGAGAGCGAGCAGGGGGAGGAGCAGAGGGATAGAGATAAGCAGATTCCATGCTGAGCGTGGAGCCCGATGGAGGGCTCCATCCCATGACTCTGAGATCATGACCTGAGCCGAAATCAAGAGTCCAATGCTTAACCAACTGAGCCATCCAGGCACCCCTTCTCTCTCTCTCTCTCTTTTAAGCTCTGTTGGTATTTGCCAAATTTTCTATCAGTATTTTATTTTTTAAAGATTTTACTCATCCATTTGAGACAGAGAGAGAGAGCACAAGCTGGGAGGAGGATCAGTTGGAGAGGGAGAAGCAGACTCCCCACTGAGCAGGGAGCGGGACTTGGGGCTCCATCCCAGGACCCCGTGATCATGACGAGAGCTGAAGGCAGATGCTCAACTGACTGAGTCACCCAGGCGCCCCTCTATCAGTATTTTAATTAGTTTATTTATATAGTATTTAAACTAATTTTGTAAGGCAACTTCCCCCCCCCATCATAGCCTTTTACTTCCCAAATTTCTTGACCATTCTGTGCAATTACTCTATTAGATGAACTACAGAATCAATTTAAAATAAAAATGTCCTGTGGAGATTTTATTGAAATCACATCAAATTTATAGATTACTTGAGGGAAGATTGACAATTTTGCAATACAACCCAAGACCAGGATCCATTTCTCCATCGATTCAAGTTTTTTTTTTTTTAAATGTCCTTCATCCAACTTCAGCATATATCTTTGCACATATTTTGCTAAGTGTATTCTTTTTTTCCCTGGTGCTTTCTAACTTGTTATTGCTGGTGTAGAGGACAGATATCGATCCTGGTATATTTATCACCTGCTATTATCCTCTTTATTCAATGCTCTAATTAGTTCCTGTGGTTTTCCAACTTATGCTGTTGTCTTCTCAGAGTGGACAAACACATCATCTACAAATAATAATTTTGCCTCTGCTTGCCAAGATGTATACCCCTCCTTTTTTTTGTTATCTTGTTCTCTTGGCTGGAAACTTCAGAATGAAGGCAAGTATCAGATGTGACAGCAAGTACCCTTGAAATGTTGCTACCTCGAGTAGGAAGACTCTAATGTGATGTTTCCAAAACTGACATCTGAAAAACACTGTTCTGCAAGATGCTGATAATTTTGTTGAGAAAAGAAGTGTTCTGGGCCCCAATAACTTTAGAATATGCTGAGTTAAACAGAGACAAATTTGTTTCTTTAATTCTGCAATAATCAGAATATGTGATGCTAATATGCCTGGGGGATGTCCAAGACTAAGTCACATATCTTCCACTGCTTTGACCATTGACCTTTTCTTCCTCCTGCCTTCTGTTTAATATCTCCTGGAACAGTGTTCTAACAGGGTAGTGTTGGAACAGCTGCTCTAAGATTTCACCAGTAAGTACGATGTTTGCTGTGATTTCTGGGAAAGGAATTCTGGGGAGAGTGAACAAATAGTTTTTATCAGGGTAAGACAATTTTCTTCAATTTCTGGTTTATTCAGAGTTTTCTTTAAAAAATAGAAGTGGAAGTTGAATTTGATTCAATGATTTTCAGGTATCTATGAAGATGGTCATATAATTTTCTGCTTTTAAATTTGTATAGTGAAAGTTCACCACAATGCATTAGTGTGATTCAAGATACCCCAGGGGGGTAACTAACAGCAGGATCGCATGATGGTGGAATGAACAGGATGAAATGGAGCAGCCAGCAGGCTGGTGGGCTCCCAGGGTCTCACCATAGCATCCAACATGCTCCTGTTCTAGCTCTAGTTTGCTGCCTCCTGGTAGTTGTTCCTGCTGTGACTTAAATATCCATGGGGATAATTCTGAGTGCTGTGGCTCGCTAAGACTTCTAGGCTAAGAGCAACAATTCTAAGAATCCCCTGATTATTTGATACTAATTTTGTAAAACCAGTCTAGGGAGGCTGGGCTGGAAGAATACTGGGAACACAGGGACTTACCCTCTGCCTCCCTGCTCCTTGTGTTTCCTGCCCTGTCCCCTTTTTCTCCATTCTCCCCACTCAGAAATTAAGACATTTAGTTGACCCCTGGTTGAGAAGCCAGTCTGAGTGGAGAGCTCAAGCCCATTGCTGACTGCATCATCAAGGGGTTTTAAAATTATTTGTTTTAAAGATTTATTTATTTATTTGAGAGAGAGGGAGAACACAAGCAGGGGGAGGAGCAGAGGGACAAGCAGACTCCCCACTGAGCAGGGATTCCCAACGTGGGGCTTGATCCCAGGACCCCGAGATCATGACCTGACGCTTAACTGACTGAGCCACCCAGGTGTCTTTAAAATTATTTTTTTAATTAATACTAGTATTTAGCCATTGTTGAGTGCTTACTATGTACCAAATATTTGGCTAAGTTCATCAAATGAATTATTTTAATTTAATCCTCCCATCCCTCTGAACAAGATATTATTATTTATGTTTTACAAACTGGAGAACAACCACAGAGAGGTCACATCACTTACCTGGGTTACCCAGCCAGGTCCTGGTAGGTGGTGAAGCCAGGTACAGAACCTGACAGTTTGCCTCCAAAACCCATACTCCTGAGTTAAACTGAACTTGCTTTCTAAGAATAAACCTGGTAATGATGGGTTACCCTTTTTACTTGGTTCTGTTTGCTAATATATTATTTAGAATTTTTGCATCCAGGTAAGCTTTTTCAACAATCTTTTTCCTTTTTGTTCTTTAATTGCTTTTGGTATCAGTCCTTATACAAGACTCATAAAATGAACTGGAAAATTTCCATATATTTTAGTGCATTTCAGTGCTTTGGAAGTTTTGGAAAGAATTTAGGCAGTTGCTATTCCTAAAATGTTTGCTAATTCATCTGTAAAACCATGTGGTCCTAGAGCCTTTGACAATTGCCTTAAACTTATGTGCTACATCATTAGTCTTCTCTGGTTTTTCCCTATTTAGTTGATTTGAGTCATTTTTATTTTCCCAAAATAATTTGTATTTACCTAGGAAAGTTCAGATTTATTAGCATAAAGTGATACATAGTGTTAGATAAAATCAAAATTTTTTTCTCTGTATTTCTCTTTTAAAATCCCATCTTAATCATGATCTGTATTATTTCTTCTATTTTCATCAGACTTGCCTGAAATTTAATAGTAATAGCAGCAGTAGAGAAATATAAAAACAAACATTTCTTTAGTGTTTCTTGTATGCTGAGCACTATTCCAAGCTATACCGTTTCACTCAATCTTCATAACATCCTTATATTAGGAACTATTATTATCTCATTTTACAGGTGAAGAAACTGAATGACAAAACTAGTAAGTGACTTGCCTAAGGACACACAGCTAACACATGGTGGAGCTGGGATTTAAACTGAGGCAGCTTCTGATTTTATATTTACAAATTCTTTCCTTCAATTTATTTCAAATTTCTTTTTCAAACTCTTTGAGTTGAATGTTGGTTCATTTATTTATAATCTTTCTTGGTTGTTTAAAAAAAAAGCATTTAAGGTCATAAATGAGTATAGCTTTGGCAATAACCCATAGGCTCTAATATTATTGAACTTCTCAAAGAAACAGCCTTTGAGTTCATTGATTATTATTTTTCTGTTCTCAATTTCATTTATTGAATTATTCATTTATGCTCTTTATTATTTCTTTTCTTTGGCTTGTTTTGGGTTTAATTTGGTCCTTTTCTGGTTTCTCAAGATGGAAGCTTATATACCTCATTTGATATTTTTCTCTCTCTCTCTCTCTTTTTTTCCCCCTAATATAAGCATTGTGATACTATGAACTTTCCTCTTGTCAATGTTTTACTTGAATCTCACAAATTGTTTTTATTGTGGCAAAAAACACACAACAAGAAATCTACCCTATTAACAATTTTTAAGCGTACAGCACAGTATTGGTAACTCTATGCACATTGTCGTACGGCAGATTTCTAGAACTTTTTCATGTCATAACTGAAACTCTATACCCATTTCCCCAATTCCCCATTTCCCATCCCCCATTAGGCCCTGGCAGTCATCATTCTCTGACAAAATTTTATATATTGTGTTTTCATTTTCATTAAGTTCAAACTATTTTATAAATTTTCCTGAGACTTCCTCGTTGAGCTACAGGTTATTTAGAAGTGTGTTATTTAATTTCAAAATATTGAGGGATTTTAAAGGATATTTGTCTGTTATTGATTTTTAGTTTAATTATATTATGGTTAAAGAACATTTTATGATTCTTGTATCTAAAAAATGGTTAAGGTTTATCTTATGACCCAAGATAGGTTTATCTTGGTGAATGTTCCATGTGCACTTAAAACAATGTATATTCTGCTCTTTTTGCAGGGACTGTTCTATAAATGTCAGTTAGGCTACATTGATTGATAGGGATACTCAGATTTTCTATATCCTTGCTAATTTTTGTTTAATTTTTCCATTGCTTGCTGATAGAGGAGTGTTTAACTCACCAATTATAATAGTGGATTTCTGTATTTCTCATTTTAGTTCTTTTAGCTTTTGCATTATGCATCTTGAAACTTTGTTACTATGTGCATACACATTTAGGATTTTTATATCCTCCTGGTGAATTAGCCCTTTATTATGATGTAATCGCCCTCTTAATCTTGGTAATATTCCTTGTTCTGAAGTCTACTTTGTCTGCTATTAATAAACCTACTCCAACTGTTTTGTTTTGTTTTTTTTTTGAGATAGAGAGAGCACGAGCAGTGGGTGGCGGAGGGGCAGAGAGAAAGGGAGAGAGAATCTTAAGCATGCTCCATGGAGCCAGACTCGGGGCTTGATCTCAAGACCCTGAGATCATGACCTGAGCTGAAATTAGTCGGACACTTAATTGATGAGCCACCCAGGTGCCCCACTCCAACTGTCTTTTGATCAGTGTTTACATGGTATAATTTTTTCTATCCTCTATGTTTAACCTGTATGCATGTAATTAATGTGGGTGTCTTGTAGACAGCATGTAGCTACGCCTTGTGTGTGTGTATTCAATCCAATCTGACAATGTTGTCTTTCGATTGGTGCATTTAGACCAGTCTGGCTGCTGAGAGAGTTTTTCATAGAGTTTCGGCTAGCTGTGCTGTCGTGCAGCTCCGTATGACCTGGGCCACCCTCCGAGCAAGGCAGAGACAGACTGAGAGAGAAGCATAAGGCAATTACCCCCTAGACTCTTGAAGTCCTAAGGACCCCTTTCCCTGGATCATCGGGTTTTCTCTTAAGGTTTTCGGTGTCTATTGTCACCACCTCTGTCACCACAGTGGAACTTTGTGACTGGTTCACCCTTGGGACAGGTCAAAAGAGAATAGAGAAAAAGATCCTCCATACTCTCTGACTCACAGAAGCCTCTTTTTATAATTCTCTGTCCAGGAAAATGGGTTTCTCTTGGAGGGTTTGCTGCCTGCCTCTGCAGCCCTGTTCTGTATTGGGGCCACCCTAGGGTGAAAGGTGCATGGGAAAAGACGAACAAAACTCTGAAAACTTACCCCATAAGAGTCATCCTTCAAGTTTTGGCCCCTTTGCCAATTTCAGTGTCCTCAGACAATTGCCTCTTGTCTTTTGTCCAGACCTTTCCTTTGTAATGAGACAGAGAGATTGGCCAAAGTGGCTCACTTTATCTCGGCCGGCACCACAAGAAGCCCAGTGTAGATTCTGCAGATTGAGTTGGTGTGTGACACAGTCACATATGTTTAAACTATTAATTGATACTTTCCAATTGTTCTTTAACATGGCCATATCAATTTATATTCCACGAGCACTGTACAAAATCCTTCCCCCTTACCAACAACTGATACCCAGTTTCTAAGTTTTTCCCAATCTGTTGGGTGAAAAAAAAATAGTATCTTGTTGAGTTGATTTCAAGTTCTGTGTTGGCTAGTGAGGTTTGAGCATCTTTTAATATATTTTGGGTCATTTATATATCCTCATTTGTAAATTGCTTCTTCCTATCCTTTGCCCATTTTTCTGTTTGGTCATTTGTCTTTTTATTATTGATTTGTAGAAATTGTAGTTTCTACTGTTTGGAATTTATTGAAGTTTACTTTGAGACTCATTACTTAATCAATTTGTTTTTATGTTCTGTGAGCATTTGGGGAAAAGGTATTCCCTGTTCAAGTTCCATCTAGATATATTAAAACAATCTTGTTAATTTTGTTATTTAGGTTGTCAATATGATTTTTAAAATATTTGACCTGATAAGTTCAGAGACAGATGTTTTAAAATCTCCTAATCTGGTTGTGGTTTTGTAAAACTCTCTTCATATTTCAGTTTTTGTTTTATATATTATTTTCAGCATCTTTGTCCATATGTCTGATTCAGATTCATAATTAATCAATTACTCGGTGATTGCGGGCAGGAACTATGGTGTTAGGTTGTCTGCATTCGAATTTTGGTTCTTCCTCTTATGAAACATGCAGGTACAGATGGCTTACTTAATATTTCTAGCCTTAGTTTCCTCATCTCCAGGTGAAATGGGGCAAAGAATAGCATTGACCTCCCAGAATTGTTGTGAGATTAAATAGAATTACCCATGTGAGTGTTCAATAAGTGGCCATTATTACATTTTCTTGATGATTGTACTTTTTGTCAGTTAAAAAATATCCCTAGTTTGAGAAGATATTTGCAAATGACATA
>NC_138382.1:72716594-72735480 GCF_054177405.1 Leptonychotes weddellii | reverse complement strand
AACAAGTCAGGAAACGACAGATGTTGGCGAGGATTGGAGAAAGGGGAACCCTCCTACACTGTCGGTGGGAATGCAAATTGGTGCAGCCACTCTGGAAAACAGTGTGGAGGTTCCTCAAAAAGCTGAAAATAGAGCTACTCTATGACCCAGCAATTGTACTATTGGGTATTTACCCCAAAGATACAAATGTAGTGATCCGAAGGGGCACCTGCACCCCAATGTTCATAGCAGCAATGTCCACAATAGTCAAACTCTGGAAAGAGCCCAGATGTCCATCGACAGATGAATGGATAAACAAGATGTGGTACATACATACAAGGGAATATTACTCAGCCATCAAAAAATGAAATCTTGCTATTTGCAACGATATGGATGGAACTAGAGGGTTTTATGCTAAGTGAAATAAGTCAATCAGAGAAAGACAATTATCATATGATCTCACTGATATGTGGAATTTAAGAAGCAAAACAGAGGATCATAGGGGAAGAGTGGAAAAAAATAAAACAAGACGAAACCAGAGAGGGAGACAAACCATAAGAGAGTCTTAATCATAGGAAACAAACTGAGGGTTGCTGGAGGGAGGGGGGGAATGGGGTAATTGGGTGATGGGCATTAAGGAGGGCACCTGATGTGATGAGCACTGGCTGTTATATAAGACTGATGAATCACAGACCTGTACCACTGAAACTGATAATATATTATATATTAAATATACATATATATATCCCTTAGTTTCAAATGATTTCCCCCTTAAATTATGCCTTTAAAAATATGAACAATACCACTCTCTCTTTATTCTATTTGAATTTTCTCAGAAAACATTTATCTAATTAATAATTAATTAATTTGTTTTTTATTAAGTAAACTCTATACCCAACATGGAGCTTGAACTCACGACCCTGATCAAGAGTCGCATGCTCTCCTGACTGAGCCAGCCAGCTGCCCCTGTATTTTTCTATTTTAAATATTTAATAATTACTCAACTTTCAATGGATCTCTCTTTTTTTTTTTTAAGATTCTATGTATTTATTTGAGAGAGAGAGAGCGCGAGCACAAGCAAGGAGAGTGGCAGAGGGAGAGGGAGAAGCAGGCTTCCCCATGGAGCAGGGAGCCCGATGTGGGGCTCGATTCCAGGACTCTGAGAAGATGACCTGAGCAGAAAGCAGATGCTTAGCTGACTGAGCCACCCAGACGCCCCTCTCCTAGTATTTTTTATATAAAAATTTAACAAACATATTTGAGGGGCGCCTGGGTGGCTCAGTCATTAAGCGCCTGCCTTCGGCTCAGGTCATGATCCCAGGGTCCTGGGATCGAGCCCTGCATCGGGCTCCCTGTTCAGCGAGAAGCCTGTTTCTCCCTCTCCCACTCCCCCTGCTTGTGTTCCCTCTCTCTCGCTGTGCCTCTCTGTCAAATAAATAAAATCTTTAAAAAAAAAACAAACATATTTGAAATTATATTTCTAATAACAACATCAAAAAATTTTAACTATAATCTCCAAACAAGATTTGTCCTTTGGAATGTTTTAATGTCCCTTACCATCCACACTTTAAAAGCATTATTAAGTTAACATGTAAGATGAACTTTGCATTGTTATTAATTTTTTGCTGTATGTATCTTATATTTCAAGAGTCCTTTTTTTTTTTTTAAAGATTTTATTTATTTATTCATGAGAGACAGAGGCAGAGGGAGAAGCAGGCTCCCCGCGGAGCAGGGAGCCCGATGCGGGACTCGATCCCAGGACCCTGGGATCGTGACCCGAGCCGAAGGCAGACGCTTAACCGACTGAGCCACCCAGGCGTCCCTCAAGAATCCTTTTTAAAAGATTGCACAATTTCACAACCACATTGTCAACCACTAGTTAGAATTAACCGCAAGCCGAACAGTTCCGAAAGAAAACCAATAAAATTCACCTAAGCCATTAAAAAAGAAAAAAAAAAAAAAAAGCTTACCGGGTTTGATTTCTTACAGACCGCATTTAAAAAAAGTCTGTCTTGATGAGCTGCTTCTCTGAATCACTTTTTCAGAAAGGATACATTGGTGGTACAGGCCTGAAATGTTCATTTTCCTTCTCAATAGTCTGCTGGGTATGGCCTTTTAGCATCACTGTTCTCTCTGCTCAGGCTCTTGAATGTTTTCGCCCTCACACTCAGTGTTGGAAATGAGATGTCCACTGACAAGTTGTTATTCTTTCCCTTGTCGGTAACTTTTTTTCTCTTTCTGGAAATTTTTAACTATTTTCCCTGTAGTTCCGGGTCTCGTATTGTTAGCCCAACAGCAGTGTTACAGGATGTCAAAATGGAAGTTTTGGCCACGCCCTAAGTACCGATGGGCATCAGGCGGCCAGCTCCCTTGTGGGACCTGCAGAGAGTCCATGGTGAGGAACTGGTCAACCCAGTAAGAGAGGCTTCATTAGAACCATCTGGAGAGCTTGATATGGAGTCCCTGGAGCTAGGGCCCACAGCAGACTTGTGTAGGAGGCCCAGCTGAGAAGTGTAAAGGGCTAAGGTGGGCTGACTGGCTGCTGGAACCAAAGGAGAGGTGTCTAGGTGCTTCTCAGGAACCGGATGTAGGGTTGTCTTCGCTCTCGCCAGCGGGGCTGCATGAGGGGCTGGACAAAAGGATTGTTGAAATGTAAGATACCTACAGTAAAAAATTAATAATAATGCAAAATTCATCTTATATGTTAATAAAGCTTTTTAAGTGTGGATGGTAAGGGACATTAAAACATTCTAAAGGACATGGGGCGCCTGGGTGGCTCAGTTGTTAAACGTCTGCCTTCGGCTCAGGTCATGATCCCAGGGTCCTGGGATCGAGCCCCGCATCGGGCTCCCTGCTCCATGGGGAGTCTGCTTCTCCCTCTCCCACTCCCCCTGCTTGTGTTCCCTCTCTCGCTGTCTTTCTGTCAAATAAAGTCTTAAAAAAAAAAATTCTAAAGGACAAACCTTATTTGGAGATAAACAACCAGAGCCTTCCCCTCATTTCTCTGGGTACATCTAGTCTTAATGTTGCCCATAATCTCCAGACCCCCTTCTGATCTCCACCGCCACTAAAACCTCCATAGGTTTTAGTAAAATTCCAAGTGTTACAGTCTGGTGTTAGCTGTGCTTTGGAAGAATTTGGGGGGTGTCGAAATTTGGGACAAAGTAATGTGGGGAGAGAGCCACAGTATCCTAGAGAAGAGCTGACAGGTGGTCAGGGACAACTGGCAGAAACCCCTGAAGCCACAAGCCGGTTCATGAGGAGATGGGTCTGCAGAGCCCATAAGCATCCCTCCAAATTCCTGCTCTCCTAGGGCCAGAGAAATGAATGAGTCACTTCCTGATGAGGGAGTGGGATGAGGGCTCACACGGCTGGGTTTTTTTGGATGTTACAGGGAAGGGTGGCTCTGGAAGCTAGAGAATTTGGGGAAAGTAATCTCACATGAAAGTTAGAAGGCATGATTCCACTAGTAGGCATGTATGGAAGACACATGAAAAATGTGTCCACATAAAAACTGGTGGGAGTGTTCACAGCAGTATGATTCATAACATCCAAGAAGTGGATACAGCCAACATGTCTGTGAACTGAGAGCACATAAACAAAATGATAGGGGCGCCTGGGTAGCTCCATCGGCTAAACATCTGTCTGCCTTCATTTGGCTCGGGTCATGATGTCAGGGTCCTGGGATTGAGCCCCGAGTTGGGCTCTCTGCTCAGTGGTGAGTCTGCTTCTCCCTCTCCCTCTGTGATCTCTCTCACTTTCACTCTCTCTCAAATAAATAAATAAAATCTTAAAAAAAAAAAAACCAAAATGATATATGTATACATGAAATATTACTCAGCAATAAAAAGCAGTGAAGCTTGATACATGCTACAACACAGATGAACCCTGAAAACATGCTGAGTGAAAGAAGGCTGTCACAAAAGACTGTGTGTTATGATCCCATTTATATGAAATGTCTGTTACAGGCAAATCCGTAGAGACAGAAAGATCAGTGGCTGGGGGTTGGGGGCAAATGTGGAGTGGCAGCTAATGGGTATGGAATTTTTTTAGGAATGATGAAAATATCCTAAAATTTGATACTGCTAATGGTGGTACAACACTGTGGCTATTAAAAACCACTGAACTGTATGCTTAAAATGGATGAATTTCAGGGTATGTGAAGTAGATCTCCATAAAGCTGTAAAAAAAGGTACATATGATGAAATACATAAATAAACAAACAAAAAACCCCAAACACAAGAAAGTGTATGACTAACTAAGGCGTGGGGAAGTACCAGGTAGCTTTTGGACATCGTGGGTATGAAGAACGGGAAGGACATCTTAGGTGACATCGCCCTGCTTTCAGATGGCAGAGTTAGGGGCAGGGCCTTCCAGATGTCACGATGGGTCTTGCCTGCTTATCTAGGAATATGGCAGATGCCTCAGAGTCCCTGACAAGGCCCTGGGGGCAGGTGGTCCAGCAGATTTCCTCTGCTCTGTTGATTCCTCCTTACCACAAGAGTGAGATTCCTGAACTTGGCACTTTGAAAATTAAAGAATGAACCGAAGAGAAGAACAGCAAAAGCCCCACTGAGGCGTTCTTATTTCGCAGCGTCTGCGAAGCCCACAGCAATCCCCTTGTCTGAGTCCTTCTTGCCCTCTACCTAACAGAGGAGGCCCCCTGAAGCCATGCTTACTAACAGACCCCCTGGCAACCGTTACCTGGCCTGGGCTGTGGCTAAAGGCTTCTCAGTGGACATGAGGAGGGTGAGGAGGCACCAGGTTGCAAGACCAGATGGGCCTTGGGGAATCTCGTTGAAGCATCCTGGTAACTTTCCCTCAAGAAGGGCCCTGCTCAGTCAGCACTGGTTTGGGTAGATGTTGCTTAGAAGGCACGACCCTGACCCTAAGCCTCAGCTGCCTGACATGGTGTCTTTCCTCCTTTGGGTCAGGCAAGTTGACTGTAACCCCAGGAAGGTAGAACAGAAGTATGGAAATCATGAGGAACTGAAAAATGCACATTACCAATGTTAGAGTAACTTCGGTTAACCCCTAAATAAAGTGCAACGGGGAGGTTAGTGATCATTCTGATCCGATTTGTCTGTTTGGAAGATGTTTGAAGCATTTCTTGTTAAGATTTTATTTTGAAGTCATCTCTACATCCAATGTGGGGCTCGAACATACAACCCCCAGATCAAGAGCCCCACGCTCCACAGGTGCCCCAATGTTTGAAGCATTTGAAAGAAGATGAAATATTAAGAGGGGTGTGATTTTTGTCTAGGTGTTTAAGAGGATTTGAGAAAATTTATAAACCCATTTTTAAATGTATGTAATTGATGTGTTTTTCATTATAGTGATTATGGAGATGGCGCATCTACCGCAGGATATTCAAGCCGGGAGCAGCAAACCACCCCCCGCAAAGGGGGCAAATCAGTGAGGGGTTGCCAGTGTGGGACCACCAGCAGCTGAGTATTCGAGTGATGAGCACTGGCCTGCCAGGAGGTTAGGGGTGCTGAGGTGCTGAAGGATGGTGATCAGCAATGTGGAGTTTTAAAGATGGTGGTGGCGGCAACTTAGGCCAAGTGAGCCTGGTTACCCAGAGAATGGTCAGCCATGCAGCAGCAGGGGCAGAATTTGAAGTTCCAAGGACCAGAGGCCACCATCAATTTGGACCAAAAACCTAGGCTTCACCAGTTGGTGTGGAAACAATGCTGACCTTGTGCTGAGATCCAGAGAGGCCATTCTTACCCACGATAGAACTAACAAATGTGTTTGGCAAACTTTTTCCAGGATAGACACTATTGGTGTCATTAATTCATGAGTTTTCTAGTATTTTCCTTTGCCCAAAGGGAGCTTCTATAATTTTTAAAAAGATTTTATTTATTTTAGAGAGAGAGAAAGAGTGCAGGGGAGGAGCAGAGGAACAGCGACAAACAGACTCTGCACTGAGTGCGGAGCCTGATGCAGGGCTCGATCTCAGGTCCCTGAGATCATGACCTGAGCTGAAACCAAGAGTTGGACGCTCAACTGACTGAGCCAGCCAGGCACCCCTGTACTTTTTAATATTGTATAAATTTGTTCTGTGGGGTGAGGGTCTGAGTTATTTAAGCTGGAAACTTATTTCTTCCTGGAATTATTTCCATGCAATTACCATAAACCAATACTGCAAAAAAGGATAGTCTTTAGTAAAAATGTATATAATTAATGAATATATAATAAATGAATATAATCAGTGTTTGAGAGAATTTGAATACATTTACAAGTCTTGACTGAATAGTTGCGTAAGGATGTTCAAATGTTTCTGGAACTTTGGGTTATGAAATTTACAAGTTTAATGTGTTGATCATTAAATGTATAAAGAGCAAAAGGGCATTTATGGGCTGCTTTCTATGCCAGGCACTGTTCTAAGCATCTTAAACGTATGAATTCATTTATGCCTTACAGAAAATGTATGGGGTAGGAGCTATTATTATCCCCATATTATGGATGATAAAACTGAGGCACACAGAGGTTGAGAAATACAGCCAAGGACCTGCGGCTATGCAAGCGGCAGAAGCAGATCCAAACCAGACAGTCGGGCTCTGGTTCAGCCTCATGCTCAACCATGAAGCTCCGGAGACTGCCAGGTAGTAAAGACCCCACAGTACCATCAACTCCCTCTTCTCCTAAGCTGGTTGGAAGCAGCTTCTCTTATTTACAAATGAGGCTTAACTGTGACCATTGAAGTGGATGAGTTGTATGCAGCTTTACCAAACAGCAACCCTCAGAACATTCCCATCTTGTGCCCCTTCAAGAGGGGCGGGTGCTGGCTTCCAGCCTGGGTACCAAGAGGTCAGGGAGGATGTCCGAAACTTCACAAACAGTAGGGCAGGAGCGTGGAGCAGAGGGGCACGCAAAGCCAGGATGCTGCAGTGATGTCTCAATCCTGGCTGGCTGTGTCTTTTGAGTTCCTGAGCCCTGGAGCCACCCCCTTCATCCCATTTGGCTTTTCTGCCGTTCTCTGCCTCGATGGGCCGCTCTGCATTTTTCAGAAACCTGGTTTCTGATGTGCAAGTTTCTATGACCAAAATGTGGCACCTGCTTCTTGGCAACTGTTACTCCTCTCTCCTTTCTCATTAAAAATCATTTCAATTACAGAGGAAATACATGCTTGGTGCAACAGAATCAAACAAGAACAGAAGGGCAAAAAATAAAAAGTAAGACCCCCCCGCCATGTTCTTCCAAGGTAAGCATTGTTAGTGACTTGGTACATCCTTCAAGAATCTTATCTACACATACAACACTCACTTATCTTCCAAAATTGGAATCACACTAATTTTATAGTTGTACACATTCTTTTTTTTTTTTTTAAAGATTTTATTTATTTATTTGACAGAGAGCGCGAGGGAGCACAAGCAGGGGGAGCAGGAGAAGGAGAGGGAGAAGCAGGCTCCCCGCTGATCAGGGAGCCCGACATGGGGCTCGATCCCAGGACGCTGGGATCATGACCTGAGCCGAAGGCAGATGCTTAACGATCTGACCCACCCAGGTGCCCCTAGTTGTACACATTCTTTATTAACTTAGTAATATATTGTGGGCATTTTCCCAAATGTGTATTCACCTCTTCCTCACTCTTTTAAAGGCTGCATAATTTTTCCATCTGTATTTAAAACAGCACAGTCCAGTAGAAATATAATGTGAACCACATATGTAATTGTAAAGATTTTATTTATTTGAGAGAGAGAGAGGTGAGAGAGAGAGAGAGCGCATGCACAAGTGGAGGGGAGGGGCAGATGGAGAGGGAGAGAATCTCAAGCAGACTCTGCTGAACTCGGAGCCACACTCAGGGTGTGGAGCCCAGCCTGAGGCTCGATCTCATGACCCTGAGATCATGACCTGAGCCAAAACCGAGAGTCGGATGCTTAACCGACTGGGCCACCGAGGTGCTCCTTCAATTTTCTAGTAGCCACATTGAAATAAAGGAAATGAAATAAGTGGAGTTAATTTCGATAATGTATTTTACTTAACCCAGTGGGTCCAAAATATTATCATTTCAACATGTAAACGATATATTACTATTGAGATTTTTTTACATTATTTTAAAATATTCATGGTGGCACCTGGGTGGCTCAGTCGGTTAAGCATCTGCCTTCAGCTCAGGTCATGATCTCAGGGTCCTGGGATCGAGCCCCGCATCGGGCTCCTTGCTCAGCAGGGAGCCTACTTCTCCCTCCCCCCCTGCCTGCCCCTTCTGCTGCTTTTGCTCTCTCTCTGTCAAATAAATAAATAAAATCTTTTAAAAAATATTCTTTGAAATCCAGCATGTATTTTACACTAATGGACATGTGAACTAGTCACATTTCAAGAGCTGAGTAGCCACACGTGACCAGTGGCTATCATATATGGGACGGCACAGACTTCAACCATAATTTATTTAACTATGTGTCAGCTGATGGAGATAGAGATTGCTTCCAATGTTCACTATTATAAGCAATGCTACAATGAACATTCTTATGCTTATCACGTTACACACGCATGTGATTATTTCTGTAGGATAGATTTATAGAAGCGAGATTTCTAGGTCAGAGAGTTTATGCATTTTATGGTATAATAGATATAGCTAAATTACTCTCTAATAAGACTAAACCAATTTATACTTCCACCAACAGTACATAAGAATGATCATTTTCCCACACTCCTGCCAAATTGGACGGCATTCCTTTTTTAAAAAATTTCACTTCTCTCTGCCCTTTTGCATCTGTACGTTAGCAACTGCATCGCATCATGTAGGGGAGACCTATTTCAAAGCTGTATTTCTTTCTATTGGCTACCAGCCACATAGAGGATGTGTTTGGCTATGTAGGTAAAAGAGAACCCAGTGAACATTGGCTCAAATAAATCTTTTTT
Organism: Leptonychotes weddellii; assembly: GCF_054177405.1. Classification (NCBI taxonomy): domain Eukaryota; kingdom Metazoa; phylum Chordata; class Mammalia; order Carnivora; family Phocidae; genus Leptonychotes; species Leptonychotes weddellii. The sequence goes on along the minus strand of NC_138382.1, from coordinate 72,726,633 downwards.
TTTTTCTCGTGTAAAAAGAAGTCTGTAACAAGGTGGCTGCTTGTGATGGTTGACCCCATGATCACTGAAACCTTCAAAGTTCTTTCTGTCTTTCTAATTTAATATTCTCAGCTGGTGGGCTTTTCTTTCCTCATGGTTGTCATCTTATGGTCACAAAGTAGCTGCCACCACTCCAGACAGAATATCTGTGTCCCAGGAAGGAAGGAAGGGGAGGTAGGTGGCACTAGCTACTTCTTACCCAGCCGCACTTTGTAGGATTCCAGACCTTCAAGAAGCTACGAGATAACACTCTTGTTTCAAGCCCCTAATTTTTGGGGTGATTTGTTATGCAGCAACAGATAACTGATGGAGTGCTGCTGGAAGACCATCTCTTTGGGAGCAACCAACTCCCATCTCTGTATCATTTTCTTGCCCTTCTCACCCCTTCTCACTCATGTGATCCATCAAGGGATGGATCAGGCAGCTGGCTCATTGTGGGTAGTGGTGCGAGGCAGGTTGGGACAGAGGTTGGAGTGTGTCTTCCTTGTACCTGTATCCCTGATATTGGCGGTGACTGTGTCTACATCCATCTGTCCCTCTTATGTATCAAGGACAGTGACTCCTGGGTCCCCCCTTCCAGGTCTTGCTTCCCTTCTCTGGGCAGGTCTCCCATGGCCGGGAGGGGTTTTGACCCCACCTCCTTTCCCTGCAGAGGGCAAGGACCCGGGGAGGCCCTGACCCCAGAGGGTGGGTCTGACTCCTCCAAAGCACCTACAGGCCAGAGCCCCGCTTGGGACCCCACGTGGAGGGTGTGGAGCAGAGCTCCCCAACCCCCAAGCTGCACCAGCCCCGGCTGCTTCCCGGCATCCCCGATCTCTGTTCAATGCGTGATTTTTTACGATCGATCTTATATCCGGCACAATCAGATTTATGGCTCCTGCATCTTATGAAATTACACAGATGTTTCTGCTCTGCTTCTCTCCAGGACAGTAAAAGGCAATAACATTCTTGCAGATTTCGACAGCAGGCAATTCAATAAAGGGCCATGTATATTTTATAAGTACAATAAAGACAAGGCTCTCTGCCCGCACTGCGGCCCGCCAGGACCCAGCGCTGCACTGGGCGGCCCCCCGCACCCCCCTTCCTGTCTGTTTGTCGATCAGGTCTCTCCCACTGCCACACGGGGGACCGGGGAGATTTATCCCCTTTCTGATCCATTATTTAAGTTTGGCTCCAGGGACCCTGCAATGGGGGCTGTTTAAAATTTAAAGGTGTTTGTGGAACTTAATACTTTCCTCCTCCTGATTTGCACTATAAAATTTTATCTATATTTTTGTTGCCCCATAAAACGTTTCTATCTTATCGGGATGGCTTGTCCTTTTACGGGCAAAACCATAAATACCTGATGAGGTAGGGTTGGTGGAAGGTCTCACAGAGGAGTCCTAGGGGGAGACAGAAGAGAGAACCGTCCCCTGGTCTGCCACAGACACCCTGGGTGGCCGGAGGTGGGGATGGGGGTCGGGGGGGCACCATACCTCTCCGAGGCTGTTTCTTCACCTGCACAGTAGGGAGAACCACAGCACCCACCGGGTAGGGCTGTTGTGAGGATCCACGGACACGTGGCATCAGGAGTACTTGCTTGGTGCCGACCACAGCACGTGCCAAGGCCCAGGGGTGGGAACAGTGGAGGGAAGGGGCTCCCTCTCCAGGGCAGGATGATGAGGTGCCGGCCAAGCTGGGAGCAAATGCCTGTGATGGCTCAGCATTCACTCACCTCTCTGTGCCTTGGTGTCTTCATTTACGCCAGGGAGACATTGAGGTTCGTGTCTCAGAGCCGTGTTGTGAGGATTAATGACTTCAGGCCTGCAAAATGACGAGCTCTGTACCCCGAACGTCCTAACTTCACAAGGTCGGGTGTGGCTCTTGTTGTTATTGTTACAGGCAGGGCCGGGACGGGGGCAAGGTGGGCGAGGTGCCCAGGGAGCAAAATGCAAGGAGGCCCCGCTCTCAGAGGGGTGCAGGTGCACATTTGGCACCTGCGAGCGAGGCCTCTTTGCATTTTGTGCCCTGTGCGCCTCCCTTGCCTATCCCAGCCGGGGCCCTGCTGCCGGGGTCTCTTTGGCGTTGGCAGGTGTGCAGACGCAGCTGAACAAAAGCGGAGCCCGGGACGCAGGCCGTGCGAGCAGCGCTCACGGTCGGCAGAAGCAGCGCCTCCTAGAGGTCTAGACATTGCCAGGACGGGGTTGGACGCATTTTGGTGCTCCCAGGGCCAAGCCAGGCCGGGCCTTTCGCAGCCCCTCACCGATGACTGCTCTGTGCTGGGTGCTTGCTGGGCAGGTCAAACCTAGGCTCGACCCTCACGGCGTGCCCCGTCTCGTTGTGGGGACGGACACAGGCAGGCATGGGTGGGGATCTGGGGCTGCGGCGGACACACAAAAGAGGAAGGGCTTCTACTGGTGAGGATGTGAGATGAGGGGGTCTCCTGAGTTGGATCAAGAAGGATGATGATGAGGAGGAGTTTGCCAGAATGGGAGGGGCATTCCTCCCAGAGAGGCAGCGTGAACCAAGACCCGGAGTGTGAAATGCATGATTTACAGATACCAAGACTGGAGGTCAGTGTCTGGGTGGAGAACCCGTTCCGTGAAGCTTCTGGTGGTCAGGGTAGAGGTGCAGGTGGTCAGGAAACTGAAGTGTAGACCGGAGTTGGTCAGTGCCTCGCAGGGCCTGGGGACATGGTGGGAGGAGTGTCCGTTGAGGAGGGGCCAGTCTCAACACAGAGCCCACAGCCCAGAGGTGTGAGGCCGGGCAGCTCAGACATCGGGGCAGGCTGATCTCACCCTTGTCTAGAGCCCCGACCATCTGACTGCAACCACCTCAGGGTCTAGTGCAGTGACTGTCAAACTCAGCTTCCTCTCAGGTTGATACAGGCTTTTCCCTCGTCCCTCGGGGCCCCGGGAGGTGGAGTCAGGGAAGCAGGATCGGGCAGAGGTGATGATGAACTGCCATCTGGTTACAACAGAGACTTCAGCTGATCTCAGCAGGAGCTCTGGAGCTGGGATGGTCCTTCTGAGTCCCGCCAGGTCGAGGCAAGGAGGAGGCCTGGCCTTGAAGTTCTGCACTAAGCAGTCACAGGACGTCGGCCATCCCGAAGGAGGTCCCAGCAGCTGAGGGCAATTCCTGGGCATGAGTTTGATTGTGAGCCTTCAGCAGGTGACACTCCTGGAAGCTGAGGGAGTGACTGTGCTGGTCCTGAGGGGGATCTTGGCGGCTTACCGCAGCCTCCAGGACGGCAGCCTCGGCCTGTCATGGGAAATGGCCGGGTGCTCATCCCGATGGAAATACAGACCTGCCACTTCATATTCATTAGGGGGTCTACTACGAATGAAGCCAGAAGAATAGCATGTGTTGCTGAGGATGAGGAGAAATCGTGGCGAAATACACATAACATAAACTTTATCGTCTTAAGAATTTGTCAAGGACACCAGTGACATTAGGTACATTCGCTGCACAAAAAGGTTGTAGTTCATGGGAATGCAAAATGGTGCAGCTGCTATGGAAGCGGTCTGGTGGTTCCTCCAAGAATAGAAATAGAGCTACCATACGATCTAGCAATTCCGCTTCTAGGTGTATACCCACATGAATTGAAAGCAGGGACTCCAAAGATATCTGCACAACCAAATTCATAGCAGGATTAGCCACAGTAGCAGAAGGCGGCGGAAGCAACCCCAGTGTCCGCTGACTGATGAGGGGATACACAAAACGGGTACAGATATGTAATAGGATATCATTCAACCTTAAACAGGAAGGAGATGACAACATGGATGAACCTTGGGGACATGATGTTAAGCGAAATAAGCCCCTCACAAAAAGAAAGATACTGTACGATTCTGCTTATATGAGGTCCCTAGAGTCATCGAGTTCAGAGTCAGAAAGTAGGATGGTGGCGGCCAGGGGCTGGGTCGGGGGGGATGGGCATTAGTGATTAACTGGGACAGAGTTTCAGTTTTGCGAGATGAAAGCGTTCTGTGGGTGGATGGTGGTGAGGGTTGCACAGCAGTGGGAATGTGATTAATGCCACTGAACGGTACACTTAAAAATGCGTAAGATGGTAAATTTTATGTGAGGTGTGTTTTATTAGAATTTAAAATTAATTAATTAATTTTTAAAACTCCAGAACTAGAGGTCACGGGAGAAGGAGCATCCTGGGCACTTCCTCTTCTGGGCAACCCCCCTTCCCGAGCATGTGATCTCTGGGAGAGCGGCTATTTTGTGCAGGGTGCTCAGAGAACGCCAGTGGGTGGGTGCTGTGTCACTTGGGTCCTCAGGGAGGCAGGAACTGAGAGGGTTAGGAATGCAAATGGTCCTTTGAGGAGTAAGCTCCATGAAGGGAGACAGGAGGAGGAAATAGGCATGGGTGGCAGGGGCCACAAATTGTGGTTCCAGCCTGATAAAAGTTGTGCTGACCCAGCCAAAAGCTTCAGGACAAAGGTTCCGTTGGAGAAATCCTATCTTGGATTCTTCTACCACAACCCTGTGGGGCCAGTCATCAGCTGGCGCCACCCCAAGAAGAACATGGCCTTGGCTCAAAAGCTGACGCAGACATGAAAGAATTAATAGCTGGAGGCTGGCAGCTAACTTCCCTCCCTGCAATGGGGCAGCAAGTTCTTCCTTGAAGGGGGCTCTGATCAGGACGTCTCCCACTCTCCACAGCTGTCTGCCCATGCTCAGCTGGTGAGTCCTATCCTGACTTAGGATCTCGGATCTAGAGTTGAGTCGGTCTCTGGACAACCAGAGCTGTGACATGGCCAATTCTGGAGCCCTTGGGTGGCCATGTACTGTCGCATGGACATATGGGCTGAGGGACAGGGGAGGCAGGTGTGTGGTGGGAGAAGAGGGTGAAGCAGGGGTGCAGAGAGAAGAAGCGATGAGATGGAGAGAGAAGCTCACAGTGCTCATTTCCTGGTGCCAGTTGTTAAGGCTTAGCTGCCCCTGCCCTCCCCAGCCTGGCAGTTCCCCATGTTCTTCTCCAAGATTCTGCCAATAAATCCTCCCTTTTGTTTAAACTAGTCATTTAAAAAAAATCACTATAACCCAGACTTTCAACCAATATGGTGAGGATTTGTCAGGGCTGGGGAAAGAGGAAGAAGCACAAGAGAGACAAGAGGATCAAGAGGAGGAGAATATGGGAAGAGCTGTGGCTGAGGGCTGCCCTGCTTCTCTGCGGGCATCTCTTGGTTTCGCCATGAACTTTCCCAGGCTGTGGATGACCCTTCCTGGATTCTGGGTGCTGACAAGTGAAAGTGCAGATGGGACTGTACCAGAGACTTTCAAGGGCTTCCCACTTGAGCCTTTCGGGTCACATTTTTGCTGCATGCTCAGTTACCAGTGGGCCAGGATATCTCTGTTGTTCTGGTAGAGACTTAATTGAGCACTGAAACTCACCACCTTTCATCAAATCCTGAAGATGGTAGAAAAAGGTTTATACAGTAAGTTCACTGAAAAAGAAGTGTACTTAAAAGTAAGGGAGAGAATGTTCTGAGCCATAGAACCCAAGTACTGTGACTCCACTGGATTCCATTGGTCATAGGAAGTCACAAGGACAGCCCAAGACTAGTAGTCATGAGGATAGGGAATTAGGCTCCACCTCTTAATGGGAGGAATTACAAAGTCATTTGCAAAAGATTTCTGCCATCCTATTCTTTTGTTTTCCATTTGCCATGCCGTGGTAGATTGCAAAAATGGTAGATTGCTCAAATTATTTGCCTCCCTATTCTTATCCCCATTATACAGATGAGGAAACTGAGATTCAGAGAGTTTCAGTGATTTTCTCAGGGTCCCACAGCCAGTGAGGAAGTGAGTAAGGACATGGGAGTGGAACGTAGTCTGTCTAATTCCATATCTCTTGTTCTCAGTGCTAGTGGATGGCAAGGTATGGAGAATCACCCCGCCCCTCTTGAGGCTGATCATGAGCCTCCCAAAGCCCGCCCTGGCCCCCACATGGAGTGGGAACACAGAATTCAGGGGAACTTGACCCTTCCTAGGCAGCTGTGTTTTCTTAGTGGCCACTTAATTCCCAAATGAAATCTCTTTAGGAAAATCCTAACTTTGTGTGAGATGAATTAATACAGTGCATGTGTGGAGCTTTGAGAGGTACAGGACAGGCAAATTCAAGAGGGCACAGGAGAGCCAGGGTGAGAAGGGATGAACAAAGGGAAGTAGGAGGGGAGACCAAGGCAGAAGGGTGATTGAGAGAGAGAGAAAGAAAGCTAGCTAGGTGATAGATAGATGACAGGGAGACAGATAGGATGTAGAGTAACAGAAGCATTTAATTAAAGATAGAAATTGAGGAAGGGATAGAGTGTGAATTTCGAGAGAGAAAACGGAAAAACAGAGTGAGAAGAGAAACACAATAAGAAACAGAGGTACAGAAATACAGAAGCAGCAACTGATGGATGGAGAGAAGGAATTTCACATAAAGGCACAGAGCCAAACAAAGGAGAGACAGCAAGAAAGGAAGAGAGAGAGATGGGGGAAAGAGAAAGAAAAAGTCATAATGAGAAAGAACAGAACAGATGGAGAAAAAAAGGGACAGAGACAGAGGAAGAAAGAGGGAGAGGGAGAGAGAGAGGGAAGGGAGAGAGAGAGGAGGGAGGAGGGAGGGAGAGAGAGAGAGGGAGAGAGAGGAGGGAGGAGGGAGGAATGACAGGAGGGGACCAGGACAGAGGCAGGAGGGAAGTGAGAGGCAGAGAGAGGAGGACCCAACTTTGGGGATTGCCTAGCTCTGCCACTCTGCTGTCCTCAGGGAAGCTGACACCGAGGGGCAGCAACTGCCCCTCCACCGGAGGTGACCCTCCCCCGCCACTGTGGCCGGGAAGCCCCCTACCCCCACCCCGTGGTACCAAGAAATCAAAGACAGGAGTTATTTGGGTGCAAGTGTTCCTCATTCTGAACAGAACCATTAATGTATTCTAAAAAGCTTTTTAGCTGTGGCCTGCTCTGCATGTTATTAATTTCTTTATTACAGATCTTGTTATTTTCAGAGGTCCCCGGGGACCCATTAACAATGGGTTTTTATGGGAAAGAAGTCGGCTAAAGTGGCGGGAATAACTGTTCCTCAGCCCTGAGTCAGTAATCGGAGTTGCACCGAGGATAATGCAGGCTGTTTTAATTTCCAAAATAGCAACAGTGCAGACATTTAATTGCAGTTTTATGCCCTTTTTTCATGCTGCCGAGTGTAAAATATGTGACCAGTAATATATAACAGCTAACCACTGAGCCACAGCCTGCCCCCGCTGCCTCATCTCTCCTGGAGAGGGACGCAGGGAGGAAGGAAAGCGGGAAGGGGAGCAGAAGGAAAGGAGGGAGAGAAGACCCCGGGTGAGTTTGCCTGAGCTCAAACCGCTGGATGGATTCAGTTCTGCCTCTCGTCCTCTCACATCCTCTCCAATCCTTCCTCCAACTCAGCATCCTTGATTTGAAACTTCATATTCCACCACCCCTCCCCCATTTTTTTTTCCTGTGGCTTCAACATCCCCCACAGGTTGTAAGCACCTGGCCCAGGTGACCACAGGTGACCAGGTATGATAAGGTTGTCCTCTGTCACAAGTTCCCTTTCCTGCCTTCCCCCAAACCCTGACCTTCAAATGCACCAAGGAAATGACCACACCAATGAAAATGCACCAATGGACCTCACCAGTGACATCCGCTTGTGCCTTTTCCTGTGTACCCACCCTGACCCCCAATAGAGGCACTAGCCCACTCGTCCTTGCTGTCTTGACTCCCCTCCTGCTTGGCTGAGCCTGCTCCCCTGGGCTGTTTTTCTAGGACCATGGGTATCTTACGCTTCGTTACACTAAACCTCTCCTGGGCACCATCACCTAAAAGAACACAGAACAATCTCTGAATGTGGCAACATACAGGAAATCTTTCCTGAGTGAACTGCGTGAGTCTGTGGGGTGAGGTTGTAGGGATGCCCAGGCAGCTGGCTCAGTGATGAGCTTCCCGCTGGTGAGTGTTAGATCTGGTGAGCTGAAAGGCTACTTGTCTTGTGGGTACCAGTAGCCTGCATTTCTTTTCTGGTCCCTTCTTCCTTTAGGGGCCATTAAAACCGTCTAATGTGTGAGCTCCCAGAAAGCTGACATTGCGTTAGTGCTGAAGCCTAAAGGGGTGTGTGGCACATGGTGAAAATCTACACAGTTGATGACAAGGATTTCCATTTTCCTCTTTAGTTCCTGCCATCCTGGCACCCAAGAATGGAGCACCCATGCTCCTTCCGTGCATATAGCTCTACTCTTTCTCTGTTGCTCTCTTCTCACTAGTAGAGAGCAACTCTCCAGAGTTCTCCGATTTAACAATACCAACTGAGGGAGTTTTGTGCCTAGGCTTTGCATGAACTCCCTTCTCTGAGAACTGCCCCTGGATTTCCAGGGGAGGGCACCCAGCTCTTTTACCAGGAGACTTGTGCCCCTTGGGCATAGCTAACTGGACCAGGTGTGGACACATGACCCAAGCTGAGATTTTTCACAGAACAAAGGAGTCTTAATCAATGGCTGAAATTATAACTTGTAAAGTCAATCAGAGAAAGACAATTATTATATGGTTTCACTCAGAAACAGGGCAGAAGACCATAGGGAAAGGGAGGGAAAACAGAATGGGAAGTCATCAGAGAGGGAGAAAAACCAAGAGAGACTCTTTTTTTTTTTTTTTTAAAGATTTTATTTATTTGAGAGAGAGAGGATGAGAGAGAGCAAGCACATGAGAGGGGGGAGGGTCAGAGGGAGAAGCAGACTCCCTGCTGAGCAGGGAGCCTGATGCGGGACTCGATCCAGGGATGCCAGGATCATGACCTGAGCCGAAGGCAGTCACTTAACCAACTGAGCCACCCAGGTGCCCACCAAGAGAGACTCTTAACTACAGGAAATAAACTGAGGGTTGCTGGAGGGGAGGTGGGTAGGGGGATGGGGTAACTGGGTGATGGGCATTAAGGAGGGCATGTGATGCGATGAGCATCGGGTGTTATATGCAAGTGATAAATTATTGAACACTACATCTGAAACTAACAATGTATTATGCTTTGGCTAATTGAATTTAAATAAAAAAATTATAACTTGTAAACTTACAAGCTATAGGGTCATTGTAGTCCCTGTGCTAGAATGTTCTGTTGTTAACTTGGTTAAGCTAAGAACTACCTGTCGCAGAATCTCTTTCCAGAGTAGAGTTGTCTAAAAGAGGAATATGGAGGTGGAGATGTGTTAAATGCACTTGTCCTATGATGGTTTTTGTGGTTAAATACGGTGATGACAGATGCCAAGGTGTCCAGAGGATCATGTTGCTTTTGTCCTTAGTTCTATTAACATGGAGTATAACATTGATTGATTTTCATATGTTGAACCTGTCTGTATTCCTACAGCAAATCCTACTTGGTCATGGAGTACATATTTTTAAGTTGATGAATTTGGTTTCCTAGTATTTTGTTAAGGATTTTTACATGTATATGCATAGGGGATATTGGTCTATAGCTTTTCTTTTCATGTGATGTCTTTGTCTGGTTTTGGTATCATGATAACTCTAGCTTCACAGAATGAGTGAGAAAAGTTTTCTCTTCTTCTATTTTTTGGAAAAGTTTGTGAAGGATTTATGTTAACTTTTCTTTAAAAATTCAGTTGAATTCACTGGTGAAGCCATCTGCTCCTAGGCTTTTCTTTGTGGAAAGTTTCGATTACTAATTCAGCCTGTTTACTTGTTACAGGTCTATTCAGTTATTCAACTTAAAAAAAAAAAAAAAAAGCCTGGGGCACCTGGGTGGCTCAGTCAGTTAAGTGTCTGACTCCTGATTTTGGCTCAGGTCATGATCTCAGGGTCGTGAGATGGAGCCCTGCATTGGGCTCTGTGCTGGGCTTGAAGCCTGCTTAAGATTCCCTCTCTTCCTCACTAAAAAAAAAAAAAAAAAAAAAAAGCCAGTTTCAATAGTTTGTGTCTTTCTAGAAACGTGCCCATTTCATCTAGATTATTTAATTTGTTCGTAGTATTCCTTTATAATCTTTTTTATTTCTGCAAGATC
>NC_138382.1:72661131-72716094 GCF_054177405.1 Leptonychotes weddellii | reverse complement strand
ATAAAATCTAGGGTCACCTGGGTGGTTCAGTAGGTTAAGGGTCCAGCTCTTGGTTTCAGATCAGGTCATCATCTCAGGGTAACGAGACTGAGCCCCACGTCGGGCTCTGCTTATCCGTCTCTCTCTGCCCCTCCCCCTGAACGCTTGCTCTCTCTGTCTCTCAAATAAATAAATAAAACCTTAAAAAAAAAAGACTCTCCCTCTCCCCCTCCCCCTGCTCAAGTAAATAAAAAAATTTTTTTAAACTCTTCTAAAAATAAATAAAATCTTAAAACTTTAATATTTTATTTTATTTCTATTTTTTTAAGATTTTTAAATTTTTATTTATTTGACAGAGAGAGAGACAGCCAGAGAGGGAACACAAGCAGGGGCAGTGGGAGAGGGAGAAGCAGGCTCCCCTCTAAGCAAGGAGCCCAATGTGGGGCTCGATCCCAGGACCCTGGGATCATGACCTGAGCCGAAGGCAGACGCTTAACGACTGAGCCACCCAGGCGCCCCTACTCTAATTTTTTAAATAATAAAAATAAAAATATATCTAAGTTCCTGCTCTTATAGAGCTTACACTGTAGTGGAAGAGGCAGACAAAAACAAACCAATAATTTATAATATGTCGGTCCTAAAAAAAAAAATGTAGGGGAAGGGGGATAAAGGAAGCTGTGTGCATGTGCATGAGTGTGTTATTTTATATGGGGTTAAAGAAGGCCTCACTGATTCAATGATATTTGAAAAAGGCCTGAAGTTCCTGAAGGAGTGAACTAGGTGGGATAAGGTAGTTCTAGGCAGTGGGAATAGCAAGTAAAAACATCTTTTATATAATTTTTTATGTAGAAAATCCAAAAAATATACATCATTAGAACTAACAAGAATATTTGCCAGGGTTGCCAGATACAAGATAAATATTCAAAAACTGCTGGGGCTTCTATGCAATAGCAGCAACCAATTAGGACACAGAGTGTGAAAAAGAAAAAGATTTCATTTACAATGGCAACAAAACCAACATAACTATGACTAAATGTAACAGAAGATACACAAGATCTATGTAAAAATGAATTATATATCTTTACTGATCTAATAAAACTGAGTCTAATAACATCTAAAAATAATATCTAAATAAATCATTTATGTTTATCAGTGGAAAGGCTCAGTGTTGTAAAGATAGTGAGCCTCCACATATTAATATAGAAATTAAATGGAGGGCACCTGGGTGGCTCAGTCGGTTAAGCGTCTGCCTTCGGCTCAGGTCATGATCCCAGGTCCTGGAATTGAGTCCCACGTCGGGCTCCTTGCTCAGTGGGCAGCCTGCTTCTCCCTCTCCCTCTGCTGCTCCCCCTCCTTGTGCTCTCTCTGTCTGTCAAATAAATAAGAAATCTTAAAAAAAAAAAAAAAAGAAATTAAATGGAATTCCAACCAAAGGCACAGCAAGGCTTTCTGACGAAACTTGGTAAACTAATCTTAAAATTTGTATGACAATAAGGGCCAAGAATACCTGAGACAATTTTGAAGAGGAACAAGAGGATAGGGAGATACTTAGCCCTACTCTATTAGGGTGACAGTAGCTGAAACAAACCTCAACATCTTTATGACTCAAACATGATAAAAGTTTATTTCTGGCTTTATAAATCCAAAATGGATGTTCCTGATCAGTGGGCATCTCTCCCTCAAGCAGCAAGTTGTAGACCCAGTCTTCTTCCATTTCTGGTTCCCATCTTTCAAGGTCACCATGCACGCTCGCATCAAGCTGGTGGAAAAGGAAAGAGAATGAAGGATCATGAATGGAAGTTTTTGTAAGCAATGCCTCGAAATGGTGTACGTTGTTTCCATTCACATCACTGGCCAGAACTCATTCATGTGGCCACACCTACTGCCAGGGAGGCTGTGAGACAGAGCCCAGCTGTGGTCCCAAAAACAAGAGGAAATAGGTATGGTGAAAAGCTAGCCAGTCTCTGTCATACTTGCCATATGTCCAGATTTCTTATACAGATATTATCATCTAAACTGTGTGGAGTGGCACAGGGATAAACAAATAGATCAACAGAACAGGAAACATAGCCCAGAAACTGAATTACACAAGTATTGGAAGTCCCTATATGATGGGGATAGCTTCACAATTCAGGGCGGAAGTGCGGAACCATGTAATGTATGGTACTGGGACAACTGGCCATCTCTATGGGAGTCAATGTAAAATAATATGTATGGAAGGCCATACACAAAAACCTAGATGACTTGAGGTCCTAAATGTAAGAGAGCAAAGACTTTAAAATAATTAGAAGAAAGTATCAGAGAATATCTTATGGTTTTGTTTAGGGAAAGATTTCTTGAACATGGGAAAGACAGAGAGAAAGAAGGGAGGAAACACCAACCGTGGAGGAAAAGACTGATACATTTGACTCTCCTTTCTGCCTCATTGTTTTGTCTATTACTGTGCCCAAACCACTGTAAAGAAAGATGTCCTCAATGAAAAAATTTTTTAAATCACAAGAGGAAACATTCCCAAAGTAGAAAACTGTAAAGGATTAATATTCAGGTTACATAACGAACTTCAATAAGATAAAGGCATACAACCAGCAGAAGAGTGGATAAAGGATATGAATAACTAATATGCAAAGGAAAAAATGGAATTTCCTATGAAAAATGAAAAGATGCCCAACTTCACTCATAATTATGGAAACACACACACACACACACACACAAAGGTCAACAATAAGATACCAGATCACATCAATGAAATGGGCAAAAATTTAAAAGTCTGGCAGTACCAAGTATTCTTAGTAAAGATGTGGAGAAATGAAGACTCTTGCACACTGTTGGTGGGAGACAAATTAGTGCAAATACTTTGGAGAGCAATTTGGAAATATAGCTTGACAATATACACATCCTGGGACCCAGCAATTCCTCCCCTTAGTATATGCCCCAGAAACATTTTGCTCCTAGACACAATGAGACATGCTGGAGGATACTCATTGGAGGATTATCTACAGTTGCAACAAAATTAAGAAACAATCTGTTTGTCTACCAATAGCAGAGTAAATAAAGAAAGTATGGTGTTTTTGTGCAATGGGCTATTCTTCTTCAGGTAAAATGAATGAACCTGGGCTACATGTAACAGCACGAACAAATCTTGGGAAAATAATGTTGAAAGCAAGTTGAGAATGATCCTGTTCATGTAAATATGAACAATGGCAGGTAACAGCTCATTTAAAAATTAAAAATATACAAAATAATACTATACTTTTATGGATAGCTACATAGGGAACGTACAAAAATGTGGATGGGCAGGACACACACCAACTTAGTTACGTATGAGTTAGTGCCAGTGAAGAGAGTAATGAAAAAGAATTAGGATGAGAGCAAAATCAGATAGAAGTAATATGGCAAAATGTTCATGGCTGCTAAATATGGGTGATGAGCAGAAAGGTTTTATTATATTACCCCCTATTCTTCCATATGTGTGAAATATTTTAAAATTTTATTTTTAAAAAATATTTTATTTATTTATTTGACAGAGAAAGAGATAGCGAGAGCAGGAACACAAGCAGGGGGAGTGGGAGAGGGAGAAGCAGGCTTCCCTCAGAGCAAGGAGCCCAATGCGGGGCTCGATCCCAGGACCCTGGGATCATGACCTGAGCCGAAGGCAGACGCTTAACGACTGAGCCACGCAGGCGCCCTATGTTTAAAATTTGAATAAAATAATTTCTAAAAATCTTAGGGAAGGATTCTGGTTGGTCTATCCTTGATCAGTCGCCCATTTACGAAGCAATCAACTGGAAGAAAATTGCAGTTCTGGGTATAGCTATATATACGCAGAATTCTGGGGATGCAGATAGTGTCCTTGAGAAGGAAGAGAAGTAGCACAGGCAATACCAAAGATGCCTACGCTGTGCTGGTCCCCGGGGCATAAGCAGCCAGGATATCTGGGATATTAACCCAGGAACAGATTAGAATCCCCAAGGAGCTTCTTTCAGGAATCAAACCCAAACCTGCTGAGTCAGAATTTCCCAGGCATTCACATTTCCAAAAAGCCTGCCAGTTGGTTCTGATGGGAAATCTTAAAGAATAATCATCTAAGGCCTTGGGTTCAAACCACAGGGTTGCATCCCTGACTCAGGTGAGCAGGGCCCAAGCTTTTACCCACCTAACATGTGCCTGGGTAGGGACTCCTTCAGTTTGAGAGACAGCCTGTGGACAAAGGAGAGGACACACATAGGTAGACTAGTTTCTAGGAACGCCCCATTTCCAGACTTCATCCTCCAATAATACCCTTGACCTTAACCACCCACCCTGGTTCCTCTGGAATTTGGCAATAGGAGGTACATTGGGGAGAGAGGAACTTGAGCTCCCCCTAGAGGCCAAAAGTGTTAATGTTGGTGATTCTCCAAAGCTCTTCTGCGTGGTTAAAAATAACAATAAGTAAAACAATGGCTTCCAGGGCAATTACTAAATGCCAGACACTGTGCAGAAATGAAGTGCCTAAAGTCCCTAAACTAAGGGGTGGCAAATTCGGGATTCGAACCCAGGTCTGTCAGACTCCCAGAGCCGTAGCATGGGGAATCTTGAGTCATTAAAGATCCTCCACAGTGTGGCAGCCACCAGCCTCCTCTCCTTACGCCTGCCCGCAGTGACACCCTAGAGTCTACTCTTCTCCAAGTACACGGAGCATCACGTGGTGGCTGTGATGCTGTTGATGCCCTCATGCCCTTCTTATTGTTGCCTTCCTGCCTGGTGTCCCCTGAGTATCCTTCCTACCAAAACATCTACGTGGCAAGTCCTAATTGTTCTTCAGGGCTCTGCAGAATGTATAACGTTGGTTGCTTACCTGTCTCCCCCATTCCGCTGTGCACTCCCAAGAGCGGGCATCGACTTACTCATCTCTGTGCCCCCAGCTGATGAGCGGAGTGAGGGGGTGAGCGAATACACGAATGAGTGAACGAATGAATGGTATTGGCGATGACAAGCAAATGGCAGCAGTGGCAGAGGGGGATGCGTGCCTGTAACCATAGTAACGATGATGTTGCTGTGTGATAGTGCTAGAGGTTGGTAACCATGGCAACACTGACAGTGAGGCCTGTTTGGACAGTACTAGCTCTGTCCACTGCCCGTCCATGCCAAGCCTGACCTGCTCAGGGGCCAAACAGGGTGATGCACGCAAGCAGCAACTGTTATCCTGCTCCCAAGACCCCCCGCCCCTCCCCAGGGCTGAATTTCACAGTGGTCGCATCCTCTTTCTGAGTGACCCATGAGACTCCTGGAAAACCGTGTTGGGGACGAGGGGGTACAGTCTGCCTGGATGTGTGTATATGTGCGCAGGCAAGAGGCAGCTGGATGGGCAAATGTGTAGGGTGTAGCTTGCGCTCAGGCTAGTCTTGTTCTCAGGGGAAGGGTCTGCAGCAAGTGTATTAGGGGAAGAGGGACAGCCCCCTATATGAGTGGGGGGCAGCGCCAGAGGCGTGGGGGCGGTGTGTAGGGAGGGAGGGCATCAGTCCATCGCGAGTGTGGCCGCAGTGCGCTGTTTCTGGGAGGGGCGACGCGGTGTGTGTGCGTGTGTGTGCGTGTGCGCGCGCGCGCGCGCTGGCGCTCTGTCGTGGGGGGCGGGGTTCCGGGGCTGCGGGGCGGGGACCCTGGCCGCACCGCCTGCGCGGCTGGGGGTGGGGGGTGCTCCGCCCCATCCATCACCCGAGCGCAGCGAGCAAGGCGGATATCACTGTGTCACGGGCGACTCCGCTCGCAGATCTTATCCTCTTCATTTCCGCCTGAGCCCAGCCCGCCCGCGCTGGCTCCCTGAAGGCTCCATCCATCATGGGGGAACGCGGGGGGCTGCACGGGGTGTGGGGGGGCCTCTCAGACGGCGCGGAGAGGGAGGGGCAGCAGGAACCAGAAGCACCGTCCGACACCGGAGGAAGGACAAGTGGGGGCTGGGGGGACCTCTGAGTCCGCGCTTTCACGTGGAGGAGGGGACGCTGTCTGCCCCGGAGCGGACGAGGGACAAGGAGTCAGCCGGGGCCCTAGCCGGGGACACTCGGCAGGTTGCTGGGGTCCGGACCCCTGGGTGCCTGGCCTCTCTCTCCCACGCTAAGGGGCAGCGTGGGGAGCGGGGAGCGTGACTGCATCCCAGGCCTGGGGAGGGGGTGCTGAGCGCGGGGCCCGCACCTGGACCCTGCGGGGCGACCCGGGGCCCGGGCCGCGCGGGCGGGGGCGGGCTCCCCGAAGAGAGGCCTTATTTCATTTCCCCGCGCTGCTGCGGTTTCTGCGCAGTGTCTCTCTCACCTCTTTAAATTTTACGGCGCTTGGCTTGTGGCCGCCGGGCCCCGCCCCGGGGAGGAAGCGGGTGCTGGGTCTGGGAGCCTGCCCGGGCCGAGAGGTGGCCCCAGCAGGCAGGGCGCGGGTCAGGCCCGGGGCGCCCAGACTCTGCAGGGGCGCCCGGCCTGCGACCCCCCTGTGGTTCCCCGGGACCTTCCAGGAAGGGGGTCTGGGCTGTCCTGGCCCAAAGGGCGGGGTTTGCCGAGGAGCGCCTCAGGCCTGGCCTCGTTCCCTTTTCCAGACTCCTGGGCTCGCCGCACCTCCCTCTTCCTCCTCCCGGAGTGTTGGGCGGGGGGTGGTGGTGGTGGGGACTGCTGGAAGAGGGAATAAGAGGAGCAAAAATAGATACCAGCCTTGGGGCCCCAGTCGCGTTGCCAAATCCACCCCCCACCCCCCGCCAGATTCCCCTGGAAGCAGGATGGTGCCCCCAAGTCCAGAAGCAGGGTCAAGTACACAAACTTCTGGTCGCTGAGGGCCAGGCCCAGCACCTGCTTGGAGACGAGGTTGGGGGCTGGAGATGAAGGGAGGAGAGTGAAGAGGCCACTGGCCCCCACAGGGTTCCCTCAGGAGACCGAGATGACTCCCTGCCAGGGTCAGTCTGAGGGAGGGGAAGGAGTGTGGCCCTGCTTGCGGGGTGGGGGGGTGAGGGAGAAGAGGGGAGCAGGAACAGCGGATGACTGTGAACAAGAGAGGGGGTGTGAGGGAGAGAGAAGGGTGAGCAGGATGTGTGAGGAGGTGGAGTATCTGCGGATCCCATTAAGTGGGGGAGACACTGCCCATAGAAACAGCCAATTCAGGGAGAGTTGCGATTTGCACACAGTTCTGTCTGACTCCAGAGCCACCTTTCTTAGATTTGCAGTCATCACCTTGACTTCTCAACAATTCACTCCTTATTAATAGAGCCCCAGTCTGCACCACCAAACAGCCACCCACACAACTGTGACAAGTACATAACCAGAAGGAAACAAGGCACAAAACAGAAATTTGGCTCCACTGGCCTGGGAGACACCAGCTGCCCAGGATGCCCCTTGCAGGGCCTGGGGGACACCAGGACTGGTGCAGTTCAGAGCAGGGTGGGGGGAGGGGGGCTGTGGGGGCAGAACTGCAGCTGGAACTACCCCCCTGGTGGCTAAAGTCTGCTGGAAGCTTCCAGGCTGAAGAAGGCTCTGAGACATTTTTTTTTCCTCCATTGACCTGGAGAGGAAATGTCCTGGATATCACACTCTAGGGAGCTCAACCACCAGCATCTTTA
Organism: Leptonychotes weddellii; assembly: GCF_054177405.1. Taxonomy (NCBI): domain Eukaryota; kingdom Metazoa; phylum Chordata; class Mammalia; order Carnivora; family Phocidae; genus Leptonychotes; species Leptonychotes weddellii. Next base: position 72,708,548 of record NC_138382.1, on the reverse strand, counting down.
TGAGGAAAATTGGTCACCTCCCCATGACCCAGCCAAGGACTGATATGGCCGCCCCTCCCCTATCCCACCCCTGCTCCTGCATTCCGTTGGTCTCCTGGTTAATGCTCCCATCTTTTTCACGCTCCTCACGTACAATCTCTCACCACATCCCATTGATTTACCCTTCTAAACATCTCTCAGATCTGTCCCCTTCTCTCTCATCCCTGCCACTACATCATCCCCAGCTCCTATCCATCCTCCATACTGTGATGACAGTTGGGCCATGTCATACCCTCGTAAAACTCTTTAAGGGCTGCCTGTTGCTCCCAGGATAAAGCCAGAGTTCTCAGCATCCCGTTCAAGGTCTTCAAGCTCTGGCCTGACTCCCCTCTGCAGCCACCTTTCCTGCTTTCCTTGCCTGGCTTTCCTAAAGTCACGTTGATCTTGCCTGCTTCTGAACCCATTGCATGTGATTTCCTCTGCCTGCCAGGTGTCCTTCCCTCCTTTCTCTACAGGACTGGATTCTCGTTACCCTTTGAGGCCCGGCTCACATGCATCCTTCTGCTCAGGGAAGCCTTCCTGGAGAGAAAGCCTTTTCTGTACTCTCCTGACCTCTGTGCTCCCTTGTCCCCTGGTTATAATTGGCTGTTAGGGCATGTCTGGCTCTTGTGCTAGACTGATTGCTCACTGAGGGCAGGAGTCCTCATTTATCACAGGAGCCCGAGTACCTGGCGGAAGATGCATGAGGGATTGCTGTTGAACGAGAAAAGGGAAACTGGTATTGTTGGGGACCTAATACCAGGCTGCCCCCAGCCTGTTTCTAGACTTGCTTGGACCTGGGGCCCTGAGGCCCCCCTAACTGGGGTGTGGGTGAGGAGAAAGGGGCTGGTGAGTAGCTTGTTTGAACATTACCACTTCACACAAATTTTCTTTCCTCTGAGCCTCCCTCACACTGGCCCTCAAGGCTGCAGAAGACCTACCTGTAATGAGGTCTCAAGATTCAGAAACGTTCACTCACGGCCTGTGGCTTTTGCATCTCATAGGATGACTGGTTGTCATGGCAACCTGAGCAGGAAGTGCCTGCTGGCTCCCTTCCCAGGGTGGGAGCAGCCGGCTGAGTGCCCTGTACAAGGCGCTGGTTGAGCCAGTCTGAGATGGTGCTGAATGACTGGGGCCTGCCCACTCTGAGCCAGACGGGGTCTCCTCATTCTTTCCCCAGCAGAAGCTGGGGAGCTCACCCCAGAGTGTTGGCCTGGGCCTGCACCACATGCTCCAGGGCGGCAACCCTGTAAATATGTTTCTTTTCCTTTGGGGACCAGCAACCCTCTGGTCAAATACTCATGCTTGGGAGTCAGACAGAATCCCTTCTAGCCTTGCCTCTGCCACTGGATGGCTGTGGAGTCTTGAGCAAGACATTTAATGTTCTGAGCCTCAGTTTCCTCATCTATAAAATGGGGGTAATAGCATCATGGGATTTCTTTTGGCCAGATGGTGAACTAGTGCTCTGAAAGGCCCTCCCACTAAAATTCAACTAGATTCTGCATGAATTACTAAAACAAAACAAAACAGATAAACTAGCACTTTTAATGCATTGCTGGGTTTGTTGGAAATTAAGTGAAATCTCCCCTAAATACCCTCTGCCAAGAAAAGCACAAGACAATGGGGAACTGAAACTAAAGCATTGGAGTGGTGAATAACAGGTTAACAGGAAAATTAAGCTGAATGTTGAAATAAGTGCCGTGATAGGCAAATTAAGTCAAGGGCAGAAGCAAGGTGAGAAAACAGCATGAGACCTCTGCATTGAGCCAGGGTCTCTTAAAGGTGGTTGAAGTAGCTCCAGGTTAATAGCAGCCCCTGACTCCTGGCAGAAACAAGCGCATCTCAGGAGGAAGGCGCCTGCAACGTAGGCCCCCAGGATTCTCACAGATTAAAATCAACAAAACATGGGGCACCTGGGTGGCTCAGTCAATTAAGCATCTGACTCTTGGTTTCTGCTCTGTTCATGGTCTCAGAGTCTTGAGATCAAGCCCCGCATCTGGCTCTGCGCTGAGCTTGGAGCCTGCTTAAAATTCTCTCTCCCTCTTCCTCTACCCCTCCTACCCCTTGCCACACCCCCTCCCCTGCTCACATGTGTGCTCTCTCTCTCTCTAAAAATATATAAATTAGGGCGCCTGGGTGGCTCAGTCATTAAGCGTCTGCCTTCGGCTCAGGTCATGATCCCAGGGTCCTGGGATCGAGTCCCACATTGGGCTCCCTGCTCGGCAAGAAGCCTGCTTCTCCCTCTCCCATTCCCCCTGCTTGTGTTACTGCTCTCGCTATCTCTCTCTCTGTCAAATAAATAAATAAAATCTTTAAAAAATATATATATATAAATTAAATTAAATTAAATTAACAAAACATGAGCTCACAATTAGTGATTACCAAACTGCAAGGAAACAAGCCACTATGAATGAGAGTCAGCAATATAATAAACACTATACTTAGATACCTTTCCCAAATATTTTGGCTATTGGAATTACTAAATACAGAATATAAAACAATCATGTATAAAATATTCAAAGAAATTCAAGATAGGGGCACCTGGGTGGCTCAGTCGTTAAGCGTCAGCCTTCAGCTCAGCTCATGATCCCAGAGTCCTGGGATTGAGCCCCGATTCAGGCTCCCTGCTCAACGGGAAGCCTGCTTCTCGCTCTCCCACTCCCCCTGCTTGTGTTCCCTCTCTTGCTGTGTCTCTCTCTGTCAAATAAATAAATAAAATCTTAAAAAAAAAAAAAAGAAATTCAAGATGGAGTGCAAAACAATTATTGACCTAAGACTTGGGTACTCATATCTTTTGAAAATGAGAACAAAATAAAACCTGAGGGAATTCAGCACTGTTAGACTTTCAGTAAAGGAAAGTAAAGGAAAATGATCTCAAAAGAAAAAGAAATGGAGGGTGCCTGGCCCGCTCAGTCAGAAGAGCATGTGACTCTTGATCTCAGGGTCGTGAGTTCAAACCCCACATTGGATGTAGAGATTACTTAAATAAATAATTTAAAAAAAAAAGAAAGAAGAAATGGAGAGTAAAGAAAGGATAAACACGTAGGTGAATCTAAATAAAAAATGTATAAAATAGTATCAATAGTAATAATAGTGTCTATTTTGTGGGCAAAACTCAAATACTGGACATCAATTATATACAGTTTGGAGAGGTAATTGGAGTTAATGTGGTTGAAGATCCTTGAATTATTTGGGTGGTGATGGAATAAGATAATTATTAACTGTAGACTTTTTTAAGATTGAAAGATATAATTTTAAGGGCAATTACTAAAAGAATAGAAAAGGAGTATGCATTTACCAACTCTAGAGGAAAAGAAATGGAAGAAAGGGGGAAACCCCTCAATTTTTAAAAAGTAAGAAAAGAGAAAGGAGAACTGTGGAAAAGATGGTAGGTCAAAAAGAAGCACAAAATTAGATAGCAGATACAAGTCCAAAATTTATCACTAATCTTAAAAAAGTGCAAATGTGCTAAATTCTCTAGTTAAAAGACTAGAGATTATCAGAAATATTTTTTATCTTTTAAAGTTTATTTATTTATTTATTTTAAAGTAATCTCTACACCCAGCATGGGGCTCAAACTCATGACCCCCAGATCAACAGTTGCATGCTCTTCTCACTGAGCCAGCCAGACGCCCCCACATATAATATTTTTTAAAACCAGCCATATGTGGTCTACAAGACACACTCCTAAAACATAAGGACACTGAAAGGCTGAAAATAAAGTTATACATTATGATACATCAGAAAAATATCAACCAAAAGAAAGTTGGAGTGGCTTTGTTAGTATCAAAAAAAAAATAGAGATTAAGTTAAATATTATTATAAGAGATAAAGACAATAAAGGTTTTAGTACATCTGGAGAATAAAACAATTGAATGAATAAAACAGCCTCAAAATATACAAAGCAAGAATGGAAGAACTACAGAGAAAAAATGATAAATCTCTAACTATTATGAAAGATTTCAACATATCTCTTGCAATTATTGATATGTCAAACAAAGAAAAAAATTAAGATATAGAGGATTTAAACTACACAATTAAAAAACCTGAGCAAGTGGCTGTAGATAAAATCCTAAATCCAACAATTAGAGAATACATATGTTTTCATGCACACATGGGAAATTTGTAAGAAGTGATCATATTAGAATATAATGTAATTCTCAACAAATTATAATAACTGGTATCATACAAATCATGTTTCCATAACCTACGATGCAAGTAGGTTAAAAGTCAATGATAAAACGATGAGTGAAAAAAATTTCCATATGTTGCTAAATTAGAAAAAAAATCACACCAGAAATTTTTTAAGTACTTAGAACCGAATGAAAAAATTACATATCCAAACTTGTGGAATGCAGCAAAAGTGGTAGCTTGAGGGAAATATAGAGTCTAAAATACTTATATTGGGGGGGGGGAAAGGTTGACCATGAGCTAAGCATCCATCCCACAAAATTAGGAAAAGAACAACAGAATTTGGTGAAAATAGAAGAAAGGATACCATAAATTAATAAATTAGAAAAATAAAGATACATACTCAACAAGGACAAAATTGGTTCTTTGAAAGATGAATAAAACAGATAAATATTGGCAAAATTTAAAAAGTAAAAAGACACGGGAATAAATCAATAATATTAAGAGTGAGAAAGGAAATATTGCTACAGATAGAACAGAGAGTACAAAGATAAAAATGAGGGTCACCTGGCTGGCTCAGTCAGAAGAGCATGTGATTCTTGATCTTAGGGTTGTGAGTTTGAGTCCCACATGGGGTGTGGAGATTGCTTAAATAAAACTTTTTAAAAATAAAGATAAAAAAGAGAATGTCCTATATAGCTTTTTATTAATAAATTTTAAAACAGGCAAAGTGCACAAATTCCTTGAAACACATGCCTAATCAAAACTGACTCAAGAAGAAATTAAAATCTTGAATAGTCACATTATTATCATACATAATTGAATATACAGCTAAAATAGTTCCACATAGAAAATATCAAGCCCAAATGATTCCAAACATCCTAAGAACAGATATTACAATTTTATACAAACTCATCCAGAGGATAAAAAAGAGGAAGCACTCCTCATCTCACTTTGAGAAACCAGTCTAACTTGAATACCCAAACCAGGACAACCTCATGTGCCTACAAACAAAAATCAAGAAAGAATAGGAGAGAAAAAGAGAAAAAAAAAAAAATTAAAAAAAAAGAAAGAATAGGAGAAAACTGAATCCAACAAAATATTTAAAATCATGGCCAAACTGGCTTTATGCCATGAGTGTAAGGGTAGTTTGACATGAATATATAATATATATATGAATATAATACTAGTATCATTAATATATATTATAATACCATATATAATAATTATATATCTATTTTATATTATATATTAGAGTATCATGTATTATATGTTATGATTAGAGAGAAATGAAACTATCATTTCCAGATATGATTATCTACTTTAAAAAACCAAAATAATATACTGAGAGACTATTAGAATTAATAAGAGCTTATCAAGATGGCAGGATATATGATAATATTTAAAACTAAATTGCCTTTCTCTATGCTTGCTTATAAAACGATTCAGAAAAAGACAACATTTAGGTAAATGACAGAAAGAAAGGACTCTAAAACTAAAGCTAATAAGAGGTGTATAGGACCTGATACACAGAAAATCCTACAACTGTGTTGAACGATATTAAAGAAGACCTAAATAAACAGGGAAGTGGATCTTGTTCAAAGAGGGAAAGACTCATCATCCGTATTTTATCAATTCTCCCCTTATTGATCTATAGAAGGATTATAATTCTGATCAAAATCCCAACAAGACATTGAAAAGTACTTTACAAGCTGATTCTAAAATCTATGTGGAAGAACAAAAGGCCAAGAACTAGCATACAATCCCGAAGAAGAAATGGTGGTAAAACATGCCCTAAATGCCAAGAAGACTTACATAAAGTATTCATACTTAAGACAGTGCGGTACTGGCATGGGATTAGCCCAACAGACCAATGCGACAGTAGTAAATGCTCACATGCATGAAAACCTGACATACAATAGAACCAGCTCTTCAGACCACGGAGTAAGGATTAACTGTTCAATGCAAGATGCCTGAATAATTGGTTATCCATATGAAAAATATGAAATCGGATCTTTATCTCACCTGTACCCCAGAATAAATTATTTTTTTAAGATTTAAAAAAAATTTTTTTTCTTAAAGCTTTTATTTATTTGAGAGAGAGAGTGAGCAAGAGAGAGAGAAAGAAGGAGCAGGGGGAAGAGGGGGAGGCAGATTCCCTGCTGAGCAGGGAGCCCGATATAGGGCTCTATCCTGGGAGTCTGGGACCATGACCTGAGCAGAAGGCAGACACTTACTGACTGAGCCACCCAGGCACCCCAATAAATTATTTTTTTAAGATTTTATTTTTAAGTAATCTCTACACACAACGTGAGGCTTGTACTCACAACCCTGAGATCAAGAGTCACACGTTCTATCAACTGAGCCAGCCAGGCACACTCCCCCCCAAAATAAATTCTTAATGGATTAAAAATTTTAAATGTGAAAATGAAAACTTTAAAATTTAAGAAGAAATATATAAGAGAATATCTTTATGACTTGGGTAGGGAAGGATTTCGTAAATAAGACCAAAAAAAAAAAAAATCAAACCCTAAAATGTATAATAAATTAGTCTACATTAAAATGAAAAACTTCTATTTCACAAACTGGAAGAAATTACTTACAACACATATAATTAGCAAAGGATGTGCACCCAGAATATATTTAAAAAACAAAAACAAAAACTAACAACCCTAGAAGTAAATAAGAAAAAGACAAGGGCGCCTGGGTGGCTCAGATGGTTAAGCGTCTGCCTTCGGCTCAGGTCATGATCCCAGCGTCCTGGGATCGAGTCCCGCATCGGGCTCCCTGCTCCTTGGGAGCCTGCTTCTCCCTCTGCCTCTCTCTCTCTCTGTCTCTCATGAATAAATAAATAAAATCTTAAAAAAAAAAAAAGAAAAAGACAAATAACCCAAAAGAAAATTGAGCAAAAGATATAAATAAGCATTTCCCAGAAGAGGAAACGCCAATGGAGAATATACAAATGAAAAGATGCTCAATCTCATTAACAGTAGGTAGTAAGTAGCAAATTCAAATCACTTGGGGCAGGTCAAAATTGGTTAAGTGCTGTCAATGATAGGGAGCAACAGGAACTCTTATTCAATGCTGGTGGGAAGGTGAATAGTAAAATCACTTTGGAAAAACGCTGACTTTGTCTTATAAAGCTGACTCTGTGCGTATCCCGACAACCCAGCCACACCCCTACCAGCTTATGTTCTGGAAAGACTCTGTCGGGCATGTGTGCATTAGGGGCCTTGTAGCTGGATGCTCATTGCAGCATTGTTCATTCTAGTGAAAAGCTGGAAAAACTCAAATATCTGCAATAGGAGAATTAATAAATAAATGGCATGTTATACTGGAAAAAACGGTGGCTACATGCAACACTGTGGATGAATGCTGGCAATGATACTGATTTTTTTTTTAAGATTTTATTTATTTGACAGAGAGAGCACAAGCAGAGGGAGAAGCAGGCTCCCTGCTGAGCAAGGAGCCCAATGTGGGACTCGGTCCTGGGATCTTGACCCGGGCCGAGGGCAGCCGCTTAACCGACTGAGCTACCCAGGCATCCCAATGATACTGATTTTTAAAAGGGAACTAGTAGAAGGCTATGCATAGTACTATAGCTCTTGTAAAAAGCTCAAAAAGAAACAATATTAAATGATATATAATTTGGGGGATTAGGATTTTTAAAAAAGATTTATTTGTTTGAGAGGGCAGGGGGAGCAAGTGTGAGCAAGGGGAGGGGCAGAGGGAGAGGGAGAGAGAATCCTCAAACCGACTCCCTGCTGAGCTCGGAGCCCCACGTGGGACTGGATCCCAGGACCCTGAGATCATGATCTGAGCTGAAATCAAGAATCCGATGCTCAACCAACTGAGCCACCTAGGCACCCCTAGGATTTTTTTTTTTTTTTAAGCAAAGCAGTAATAAACACAAAATACAAGATAGTGGTTATCTTCAGGAGTGAGGTAGGGGAAGGGATGGGATGGAATACAGAGGAAGATTCAGTGATTTTGGTAATGTTCTAGTTCTTATCTTTGGTCATGTTCATAGGTGTTCATCTTGTGCAGCATAACTTTTATGACTCATATATTTGCTTCGTGTATGTATCAAATAGAATGTAATGAAAATAAAAACGAATCCTATTTATATGCCTTTTTAAAAAACAAGAAATGGGGCGCCTGGGTGGCTCAATCAGTTAAGCGGCTGCCTTTGGCTCAGGTCATGATCCCGGGGTCCTAGGATTGAACCCCGCATCGGGCTCCCTGCTCAGCAGGGAGTCTGTTTCTCCCTCTCCCTCTACTGCTCCCCCTGCTTGTGCTCTCTCGCTCTCTGTCAAATAAATAAATAAAATCTTTTAAAAAATAAATAAAAAATAAAAAACAAGAAATAACCAAAAAAGAAAGACAGCAAAATAAAAGCCTGGACAAAGATAAAGATAATAGGGCAAAGGCAAACAAAACATGACGTGGGAATGCCAACATTGCCATCCAAGTAGAATTCAAGTCTAAAAGCATTACACGGGACAAAGAGGAACGTTATTTAATGAAGGAAGACACATTCCCTAGGAGGATAGAACAATCATAAACAGTCTATACCTATAATAAAGCAAAAAATCCAGGAAAAACGCAATCACAGGAGCTTGTCAGACTCCTCCTCCTGCACGGTGATCGGAGAGTCCTCCCCACGAGGGTACTGCTGGCTGGGCCCCCTCCTGAGCACTGCCCTGGCTTTAGGGAAGTCACCACTGGGACAGGGGCCCACCTTCTCCAGTGATTTGGAAAGGGCTCAGAGAGTGTGGCCAGGCTCCCGGGGGTCCCAGTCTGGCCTTGTCTAGTCTCCCAGCCCCAGTTCCTGCACCTGCTCCTAGATCCAGCCTCCCCCAGTGGATGAGCTCTTGCTCATCCTTACCTGTGTGCTCTTTATCGACGTTCTAAGTTTCTAATCGATGGGATTTCTTCTAGGGCTCTTCTGGCGGTGGGTGGGGGGAGGGGGATGTGGTGGGGATGGGGGGGGCTCTAGTGTGTGAAAATGAACCCATTCTCCTCCCTCCCCCTTCCCATGTTCCTATCTGTGCCTACTGGCTGTGTGAACTTGGCAAGCCGCTAACCACCCGGAACTCTGCCTTCCCCTCTAAACAGCGTAAGGCAATGAGATGTCAGAGCCACAGGCCGTGCCCGCAATAGGGCTGGGTGGGTGCAGGGGAGGGACGGTGGCTTTCTCCCTTTCTCCCTGCTTCTCTTGTCCTGAGAAGCCGACTTGCGGGCCGTGCCTGGGACGCAGCTTAGGATGGGCCGCACCCCTCCGCCTTGCCTTTAAAGTCTCGCTCCAGTTCCCCTGGGAAGAGGCCTGCCTCATTCGTCCCTGGGGCCATTCCAACTCACTCCTTGGCCTGCAGCCTAGTCTGGTGAAGCCCGCTCAGAAGGGCAGAGTTGCAAAAAATTGGGAGCTTTTCCTGTCCGTCCCAGCCTTCCTTCTGGGCAGAGCTGCTTCTTTATACTGGTGACCCGCTCTCAGGATCTGCCACTCACTGAGCAAGCTCCTTTACCCCTCAGAGCCTCAGTGTTTTCACCTGTAGAATGGGGATAATAATTACACCTTGAGTGACAATGAAATGAGATCATGCCTAGAGGCGCTGGCCCGGCATAAGTACCCGCAAGGAGCAGCTATTATAACTGTCCTGGCCATCGCTGCCAGAACCGTATTTCTAGGTGTTGGCGGGGCATTTTACAAACCACAAGATCCTTTGCAGTGAGCTGACCTCTTCTAGAGCTGCCGCTTCCCTTTGCCTCACAGAGCATGAATGCAGTTTTCTGCCCTTCTCCAAAGCGCTCTGCTGCTGGACATTTTTGGGATGGATACAGCCTGATTATTTGCTCATTAGCAGCTCAGCACCAGTAATTCACTTTTTCAATTGAGCTCTGTGGCTTATGGCGTACCCCACCGCCTGGCCCAAGTTCCATGCGTGGGGGAACCCAAGGGGACCCCGCACCGGGCAGATGCTCACAGCCACAAGAGCTCTGATGGCAGGAACTGTTCTTGCAGCGACGGTATGTGTATTTTATGCCAACAACGATCGGTTTCATTTGTTCTCAGGAATCTCGGACAATATCCAGTTGAATGGAATCCTCAGGGGAAAAAATGCCCTCCCCCCCCAAACAATATCTCCTCTTAAATGCCAGCTCAAAATCTGTGTACATGTTAGGTAGAGTTCTCACAAACTGTATTTGTATAAACAAAGTGGGGCGATGTTGCAAAACTGGGGGTGGGGGAGGTCCAGGGGTCCTTATTGTGTCCTGTTGAGAATCATCTCAGCTATTCTTTTTGAGCACTGACTTTATGCCAGGAACTTGGAAATGTGATCTCATTTATTTGCCCAATAATTCTGTGAGATGGTATGGGTTTTAGTCGGGGCTCTTTGGTAGCAAGTGACAGAGACTTAACTCTAACTAGCTCAAGCAGTAAAGGGCTTTATTAGCCATTTATTTGTTAGTCTCTTGATGCCTCCATAAACTGAAGCCTTGGTCTGTCTCCCTGTCTGGCTTCCCTTTTACCTGCAGTCCGTGAACTGGCCACGGTCTCTAGGGCTCCCCCCAGTGGTATGAAGCAGAGCTGCCAGCATCTCAGTTACTTGTGATCCAAGAAGGTGCCCCAACATCATCCTTGGACCAGTCACAGGTAATGGAGTACTCTGGCCAGGAGGTCTAGGCCACAAGACTCAGGCTGACTGGCAGGGACATGCTCCCACTGCCCATGCCTCAAGCTGGTGTCTCAGGGAACACAGCTCCCAGAAGCTTCCCTGGCCTAAAAGTGTTGGGAGAAGCCTTGCGACTGCCAGTGCTAAGGACAACCCCAAACACTCCCTCCAGGGCCCTTGGGCTCTCCTGGCTCGGTGTTCTGGGCTAAGAGTCAGCTTCCTGGGTAGGCAGACGTGAGGGGCACCCACAAATACTCTTAGCCACATTGGTTGAATGCCTGGGTTTGGCTGAACCCTGTGACCGGCTCACTTGCTCATGTGACCTTCATGATGGCCCTGTACTCACCCCTCAGTTTATAAAGAAACCAAGGCTTGGGATGGTTAAGTGACTTGTCCAAGGTTACATGGCCAGTGAAGAGCAGAGTCGGGACTGGAGTTTGATAACACTGCATTGTACACTCCCCAAAGCTGGAAGAGGGGGCAGGGCACTCCCAAACCCCAGAGCCCTGGTGACTGAAATGATCAGAATGAAACCCTGACTCCCAGTCAGGGGCTTCCAACCGTGACTTAAATCCCCTGTTCTGGAAGCACCCATAGGGGCCTGTGTTCTGTGGAGGTAGACCTGGATCTTGCCCAGTGAGGGAGCACCCCTCATGTCCCTGGGGAAGCTGAGGCTGCCCTGGGTCCTGTGCATGTGTGTGTGTGAGGGGGAAGGGGGTTCAGCAGTTCTGCACCCACCCTTGTGGTTTTCCTGCAGGGCTCAGGGAGGGCTGATTCCCCAGGAGCTAGGGCACTGATAATAACTAGTCTTTCTCTGGCTTTTAGCCTCTCTGAGCCTTAGTTTCCTCATCCATAAAATGGGGGTAGTGACAGAACCTGCCTCACAGGTCAGTGTGAGGAGTCGGTGAGACGTGCACAGTGCAGCTGGGAGTGGCTACAGCAAGAAGAGGTTGATATTTTTACCCCCTTCTGCCTCTCCTTGTTTTCCTCCTCCTGTGTCTTTGTCACTGCCCCAGCTCTGTTCAAATCCCAGATCTGTCATTTCCTAGCTGTGTGGCCTCAGGCAGGTTGCTTGACATCTCTGAACCCATGTTGCTCTTCTGCAAGATGGGAATGCTCACACCTGCTTCTTAGGGTTGTGATGAAGAATGCACAACATCATCCCTGTAAAGCTCCCACACAGGGCCTGGCGCACAAAAGCCTCCGAGGAGGAAGAGGATTTCTTCCCTCTTTCTTTCTTTCTCTGGCCTTAATCTGAAGCCATCCCCGCATCACCACCCAGTCCAGCCGCTGCCTCGGCTCTCACCTGCCTGACTCCCGACCGCCACCTCGTGGCCTGACAGGTGACTGCATGTTCAGAACTGAAACTCAAACTAGCTCTGGTCTCCAGAATTGAGTAGCAAAATCCCCCCAGCTTTGTTAAGGGAGGCACTGCTCACAGAAAGGTCCTAGGTGTTCTGTCGCAGAGGAAAGATGCACGAGGGGCTGCCTACCATTGGGCCCATTCCAACTAGATTTTGTGCTGAGACCTTTCCGTGCATCACATTGTTACTGATTTGGCTCTGATTTGGATCAGAGTTTTCCAAAGGAACAAATAAAGGTCCCTGGAGCCACCGTGGGCACATCAAGGGTTCCAAGGCATCGACATGTGCATTTGCTTTATCTGTAGAGTGGGTACAGGGGCTTTTGTTTATTATTCCTCTTTCAGCCACAAATAGATACATTGCATAGCCTCTTCTGTGTTATTCAAAAATCTCATCGTGTGCTGACTTCATTCTCAGCTAAGCGGAGAGCGGTTTGTGTCAGGTGTTCTTCCAATGCCAAGGACCCAAATGACTGCCCCCGGCGTGTCCAGCACCAGGGATCTCAGCTCCTGCCATCTCTGGCCTTTGGATCCTGAATTCAACCCAATTGTGCCCCCCGCCCCCGCCCCCGATGCCTCACTACTCCCACCTCTGAGCACTTGCTCTGGTTTTTCCCTCCCCCAGGAGGTTTTCCCTAAATTTTCAGCTACAGCTGACAAGCGCCCCCCCCATCCGCCCCCGCTTTATGCCTCTCTCGTAGCTCCTGCTTAAGCTCTGCCCAGGCGGACATGCGTCCTGGGAGACCTGCCAGGCGAGAGATGAAGATCAAAGGGAAGGAGCAATCAGGGGGCTATCCCCGTTCTCCAGTCAAGCCCCAGGGGTTGCTCTGAAGTCAAAGCCATAAATAGAGTCCCACCGTCTGTCTGTCTGTGCCCCGGGTCAAGATCTGCCTGGTATGGGGTCCCAGGACGCTAGAAGCAAAGAGGGCATCTGAGGCAGAGCGGAGCTGGCTGCAGGATGGGGACTCCTGGGAGGAACTGGGAGAGCAGTGTCCTCATCTGTCAGGTGGACATCACAGTCCTTCCTGCCCCAAAGGGCTGGGAGGAGTGAAACAAAGTGTGCAAGGTTCAGCACGGTGCATGGGGCACGGACCGTCTGGCAGGCAGCCACTGGAGAGCAGGCTGGCTTCACTTTCCAGGTCCGGGGGCGCTGTTCACATCATGCTGGGGTGGGGGGCTGCAGGGCTGCGTGTGGTGGCCCTCCTTTTGACCATCCTCCTAATGCCACCTAACCGCCCATCTGTCCAGGCGGATGCCCGTTCTGTGTAGCAGCGCACATCCCTCACCTTCTCCATTCCGGGGCTCACAGCCCAGCAGGGTTCTCGAGGAAAGCTGGGGGCCTGGGAGCTGTGGGGAATTCCGGAGGCAGGACTGTACAGGGGCTCAGCCCTCGTGAAGGCAAGTTTTATAGGGTGGGCTCACAATCATGTTCCTCTCCTGGGACCACCCCCTTCTCAAGACCCTCTTCCACCCCAAGTTCCTAGGAGAAGTCACCCTGGAGCGCGTTGCTTCTCTCCGAGCCTTGGTTTTCTCATCTGTGCAACGGGATGAGAGCTGCTCTGGGTTGCTGTGAAGGTCAGTGGGCTGAAGTCTGTGACTGGCAGTGGTGGCAAAGGCTGGTGTTTGTCCTGTTTGAATCTGCCCCGGAAAAGAGGGGGCCCGGAGGGAGACCTCCTGCTACGCCCTCTTTCTCCCCAGGGACCCAGCCTGTGTTTCCCCCACCTCCAGTGCCTTCACCTTCTGGGCTGGGGGGAGAAGACAGGCAGGAGACAGGGGAGCACTGGATTAGCACAGCTCCTCCTCCCCCACCCCCACATTTTTTAATGACAGGATTTTAAACGGTTGCTGTAGGCAAGAGAGTTGGCAGCCCACTGCTGGGGGTGGGGAGGGGTGGAGCTTGGAGGCCCCTCTTACAGGAGCCTGGGCCTGGGGCTTGGACGTGAAGACCCGGTTGAGTCCTGTCTCTGTGCTGTGCAGCGGGGCTGAGTGACTTAATTTCTCAGGGCCTCAGTGAGGCCGCTCTGAAGGTAGGAGTTTCCTTGATCCCCAGGTCCCTGAGCTTGACCTTGGAGGACCACATCACAGGGCCAGAGAGTGTGGGGTGCTGGTGAGGCCATGGATTTGCAGCCAAACCTGATTTTGAATCTTGGTTCTGCCACCCCTTGTGACCTTTGTCATATCGGGCATGGTCACTACCTCCTTCTGAGCCTTGGGTTCCCTTCTGAAAACTGGGACCTTGATGCTTACTGCTCAGGGTGTTGCAGGGTGCAAAGGAAGAAATGATCGGGAGTGCCTCAACTTGTCTAGACTCCTGGAAGCCACGTGGCTGAGAATCACCCAGAGGCTGCAGAATGAGTGCGGGGTGGAGCGTGCCCCACAGGGGGCGCTGGTGCCCGAGGGCAGAGGGAGAGCGGCTAGAGGTGGCTTCCAGGTAACCCTGGCCACAGGAGTGGGGACAGGAGGCTGAGAAGGAACAACCAGAGAGGTGGGGAAAGGGAGACAACATTAGAACCTCAGATCTGTGGATGTGAGGCCCTGCCCCCAGTCTCATTGCTTCTCCCCCACCCCCAAACTGAGCTCTTCTAATTTAGGAGAGTTACAAGATTTTGCCTGCCCTGAGACTTTGCACAAGACTGAAGCACTGCCAGACACTCCTCCCCACATAGTCTTCTCCATGCTGGCTAACTTCTGAACGCAGCTTAATATGTAGCTTCTTCCAGGAAGCCTTCCTTGATGCTTTACCCCTCCAGGTGAGGTTGGGTACCCCTGCAACAAGGCCTCTCCGAACCTCAACTGAGCTTATGTCAGAGTCTACCTCCTCGAGGCACAGACCACTGAGCCCTGGTTCTCAGTCCAGTAGCTGGCACCTAAAGGTCTCATCATGTTGGTTGGTTGAATGAATGAATGTGTTGGGATGGATGCATTTAAGCATGGAGGTGGTTCGGGGTTGGGATGGGCCAAGGATGGGAGGGTGAAGATTATGGGATGCAACAAGGAATGGGTTGGGGCAAGAACAGGGACCCCGAGCCCTCCCTCCTTCTTGACCTGCTATCCCTGGTGCCCATGGAGGAGTTCCCCCACGCCTCGCACAGGACTGGCTCGGGCCTGGCCCCTCCCTCCCCCCAAGGACAGGCGGCACAGGAGTGTACAGGTTGGTTTATTTACAAATATACTGATGTCTCATCTTTTGTTGGTGTTTCCATTTTCTGCTTTTGTGGGAAGAGGCAGAAGGTGAGCGTGGAGGGCAGGGTGGGGGTGGTGATGTGGTAAACGCTAATAAATAATTTAACAATGACAAGTTATTAAATAAAATGTGTCTGGGGATGGCGGGTGGGCAGTGAGAGTCTGTACAAGGAAAACAGAGGAATGGCCGATGGCCGGTCCCCACGCCCAGCTGGGCTGGGCTCCCGTGGGGCCCTCGGTGGGGTGGGGGCACCAGCAGACAGGCTCATTGCAAACTGCATCTTCCAAGGGCCAAATGTTGGAGGGTCTTTCCTGCTCCCCCAACCCTCAGGCCTCATGTGCCCAGGAATGTGGGTAGGTATGTGAGCCTCCGTGTGCGTCCGGGTGTGAGTGTGTGTCTTGTGTGCGTGCGTGTGAGTGTGGACCCTCTCCCCAGCAGGGTGGAGTGAGCCCCAGAGCTGCAGGTTCTCCCAGATCGGAGGTGAGGTCCTCACCCCAGGTGGTGCCCCGAGCTCAGGCCAAGCAGGGGTCAGCCGGCTCGGCCCTCCCCCGCCCAGGCTCCCTGGGCGCTGGCTCCACAGGGGTAGGTGAGGCAGCCTAGGTGCTAGGGGGCAGCTGAGCCCCCTGGAGGAGAAGAGGCCCCCCGCAGCCCTGCGACGGGGGGGCCTGACCTTGCTTGGGCCCTGTTCGCCCAGAGGCAGTGGACTCCTCTCCTCCCCCTCCTGGGAAGCCTCCCAACATGCACAGCCCACCTTGTAGGACCCCTTCCCCTACAGGCTCTGCCTGCCCTACGGTCGGACCTTTGGAACCATAGGGTCCCTTTGTCTGTGTGGCCCCCCAGGAGGCTCCATGGAGCAGGCAGATGAGGCTCTGGCTGGGGGCAGGACCCCACCTTCTTGTCCCTCTTCTGCCTCATTTGCTGTGTTACCTGAGGCAGATTCCTTCCTCTCTCTGAGCCTCACCTTCCCCAGCAGGGAAACGGAAGTCGGTTTTTCTCTAACACTCCCTCTGCCCACCTCACACTTTCTGCCTCTTCCTCTGGACAAGACCTTTACCTCCCTCTTCCCTGGGCTTCCCATCCCAGCCACCACGGATGATGATCTGATGGTCCGGGTGGGGTGCTCCTGGCTACTCACTGCACGCCCAAGTCAAGGCTGCACTTCTTCCCACATGAAGTGGGAAGAGCCCGCTTATCTCAGCTCACCCCAGACCCCAGCGAGCCTGCTTGCCTCTGCGTGCTTCTTGCCTCCTTTCTCTGAGCCTCGGGTTCCTCATCTGAGAAATGCGTCCCCGCTAACATTTGGACAGAGCTGGGTCGGAGTGTGAATGCCTCTCCTTCTAGAAGAAAGCCCCTCAAGGGTGGGCCCCACATCTTGTTCATCTTGTCTCCACACCCAGTCCAGGGCTGGGCAGGGTGGACACCAGGGTCTGGGGGAGCCTGAGGGAACTGAGGGCAGTGAGCCACAGCATACAGCAATCACCTAACCACGGCTGATGGGGTGTCTCTGGCCCACGGAGCTCTCTGAAGTTTCTCTGGCTTTGACCATCCGTGGGACATGAGTGCAGGTGTCTCTGAACCAGCCGCTGGCAAGGAGCAGGGCCCAATGGGGACAGAGCCTGGGCTGGACTTGGGAGGTTGTGAGGCCCCCAAGTGGGAAGAGGTGCCCCCCAGGGGCTGGCAAGAGTTTCCTAAGACAAATCATGCCCCCCCACCCCCTCCTGACCTAGAGGCCATTCACCAAACCAAGAGGATGAGGGGCTGGCATGGCATCCCTGTTCCCTCCCCTGTCCCAGCCTGGGCTTTCCAGGCTGGGATAAAGGGAGTGGACCAGATGCCTACTTCTGAGCTTCCTTCCAACTGAAAGAGTCTGGGGGAGAAGGACCAGGGCTCCTGGAGGTTGGGGGGTCTGCCCCTGGGCCCGCCCCAAGTGGCCCCAGCATGATTTGGACCATGTGAGCCAAGAAGAGGAAGGGGAGCATCTCTCAAAAACCAGCATGGCTGCCTAAGGGACCACTGGTGGCCCAGGACAAGAGCTGGGACCGAGCCCAGGAGGGCTGAGGTTGCCGAAAACCGAAGCAGCAGCCAAGATCCCTGTGGGAGTTTGTGTGGCACAAGGAGGAAGGGCCAGGCTGGCTGCTCTGTCCGGGGTTGGAGGGGGGGTGCTGCTGAGCTGCATCGCCCTGCTGACGGCTCTGGTGAAGAGCACAGGACGCTCTGGAGCAGCCGAGGTCTCCCCACTGGAAGGAGGAGCAAACACACGCAGCAGGCTGGCGAACTGTGAGGATCCCAGAGAGAGCCAGGCGGAGGGGCCCCAAGGCAGAGAGAGACAGACACCCATTGCCCTGTTCACTCAAGGGCTGGACCGGGCAGATCTCAGGGTGGCGGCCTAGGGCTTGGTGTCAGAATTAAAGGCAGGGCTCTGAGCACCTGGCTGAGGATACAGTGGCCACCAGAGCCCAGTGAGGGGTCACTGAGAACAGGGCCCATCAGCCTGACCTCACTTCCTCTTTTGACAGAGTGAGAGCTGAGTGGATCCGGGGTGGGGTTGATGCAGCCTATCTGGCTTCCAGCAGGGCAGCTGACAGAATGGGGCTGAAGTGCACTGGAATGCGTCATCCAAGGAGGACTGGTTCATGGGCCAACACCAGACCGGGACAGGCCCAAACGGTTCCCGTGCCTCGGGTGAGAAACACAGGGCTGTCTCCTGACATCGCAGGGACAGCAAGCCGTGGTCACAGAGCTGCGGGTGCAGAGAAACTCCACAGGCCTGACTGAATCAGATAAGAAGAAATGTAGCAAGTAAAAAAGTCAAGGTCCTTCGCTGGATCTAAACAATAAATGTCCCCTCTGCCACATACACACAGAAGAGAGATGTGGCTTAGCCGTCACGTGTGTGAGGGTCAGGGGATTCAGTTACAGAAGGGCAGGGTGAGTTTCCAGGTCATGTGGCCTCAACTGTTCACTGCATTTGGGCCACATTAACAGAGGCAGGGTGCCTAAAGCGGGGGAGGTGGCTGGCTGATGTCAGTGGGGAGATTGGGTTATATCTGTTCCACCTTTGGGAGGGAAAGCTGGAGCCCAGCTGAGGGTACAGTTTTAAGAGAAAGAGCTAGAGAAACTGGAAGAGCCTGGCTTTGAGAAGTGAAGACTCGGGGCTCAAAGAGGCAGAGGCAAAATCAGCAGAGAACGGCAGCTGACCTGGGGCCCGGTGAAGTAGTGGGCTCCTCGCCGCTGGAGGTGTGCGAGGCAGAGGGGGCCAAACTTCAGATGATGTGCCACATGGGTGACTTGGGAAGGTCCCTTTCCCCCTGGAGGTTCTGCCATCTGTCCTACCTGGTTCTGGGGGCTCTGTCTCTGCCCTGCCTGCTCAAGCAGGCCCGTTTAGGCTGAGGCTAGGATACATCTGGGTCCATGTGTTTCAAGCCCCAAACTCTCCCCTCCCTCCCCTCCCCCCTTCCTTCTCCCCTATTGCTGTAAGAAGAGGGGGTCCCTGGCCCGCTCTGGCCTCTTTCCCCTTCCTGACGTGGCAGGGCTGGCTCACAGAGCGCCTCTGTGTCTCTTTAGCTTGTCTGTGTACCTGTGTGCTTATCCACATGGGTGTGCCTTGGAGTGTGCGTGCGTTTGCAAGTGAGGCTCAGTCTGCCCCCCCCAGGGACTCCCCCTCAGGGCAGAGCCGAGGTGGGCTTGGCACACCTGCCGGACTCTTCCCCACTTCTGTTCCAGGTTCGGACTGGGACGGGTGAACCCAGGCTGGCGGAGATGGGGAAGGTGGGCACCAGCTCCTCAAAGGTAACAGGCACGGCATACAACATCATCGCCTTGGGGCATGCCGGGGGTGGGGGTGGAGGGGGGCCTGCCTGGGCCTAGGCCTGGCCCCTGGAGGTTGGCTGGACACAGAGAGGACGTTTAAAAAAATAGAGAGAATTTAAGCTTCCCAAAAAAGAGATGGGTAGGGAGAAGGAGGCGATGGAGGCCGAGGTGGGGCTGGGAGGCGAGTGGCTTTCCGAGACTCTGGGTCCCTGGGGTGACACGGTCTCTGTGGGCAGGACGCGGCCCTGCCCAGGCTGCGCCCATCTGCCTGCCCGGCTGGCCCAGGACAAGGGCACCGTATGGCTGTGTGTAGTCTGTGCGGGCGGTGGGGTGGCCGCGACGGCCGCAGGCCCACCCCAGGACCCTGGCGCAAGCGTCCATGCGGCCGGCTGGCTCTCAGGAGGCGAAGTAGGAACTCTGCATGGAGTAGAGCCGGTCGATGGGGTTCCCCACACGGGCCTGCAGGGTGCCCACATCTGAGGAGCCCAGGAAGCAGTCACTGAGGCTGGTTAAGGAGGTATCGCTGTCGATGTCGTGGAAGATGGAGTCGTTCCCTGAGGGCAGAGGGGGTGTCAGGAGCCAGGACGGGCGGGAGCTCCGGGGGCGGGGCTGTCAGCCCTTCGGGCTGTGTGGCCAGAGGTGAGGAGGGACGGGATGACCTGCGGCGGCAGCGGGGGCCAGAGCTGCTGAGCGCGGCGGGCGGGGCCTCGTCGGGCGGCAGCAGGGCTGTGTGGGCGGGGCCTGCCTGGGCCCTGGGGCGGGATGTGGCCGTCCTGGCCCCAGGCCTGCCGGCTCAGGCAGCGGGCGGGGGCGGTGCTGGGGTGCGCAGGGGGCGGGGCGGCTTACCATACGGGTTCATGTGGTCACCTGGCATTTGGGGCGGCGTGAGGCCCTGCTGGAAGGGGTCGCTGCTGCCGTAGGGACTCTGCTCCATGGCCACGATCTGCTGTTGCGGTGGGGCCAGCGGCGTGTAGGAGGCCATCATGCCCTCCATGCGACTCGACAGGACCTCTGGGGACAGAGCACACCTTCACTGACCGGCCCTGTCCACCCTGTCCTGGAGCCCACCCCGCCCCCAGGGAGCCCTCCCAGACGTACCTCAGGAGTTCCCACTGATCTCCCACGTGACGCCCTAGGCCACGGGGCCCGCTGCAGTCCTCCTGACTCTGACCGCCTCTGGACTTCCCCAGGTTGCGTACCGTGATTCAGGGCCACTGAACCCAGGTATCTGACCCCTGGCCCCTCTCCCCAGACACACCCTCCAGCTCCTCCTCAGGAATCAGTTTATCGAAAGCCAGAGACCTCCCCTCCCCACCTCCTCCCTTCCTCCAGTGGCCCTGCCCTCCAGAAGTTCACTGCCTGGGGGACACAGACACTAAGCGGGCAGTAATGATTCAACATGTGGGTGCAATGAGCTCCCTGCGTCTGGGAGCATCAAGGTGGGGCCCAGGCCAAAGAGGCTCAGGGAAGGCTTCCTGGAGGAAGGGACCCCCTGACTCCCTGTCACTTAAAGAATCAGCAGGGGTTCAACCATGTCAGGGGGCAGGCATGCCCTGCCGCAGACAGCAAAGGCAGAGAGGGGAGAAACTAGCCAGTGGGAGCAGGGAGCCCCGTGCATGGGGCTATAGTGTGAGGATGAGAGATGGCCAGGGGTGGGGAGGAAGATGGTCCTCTGGGGGGCCTGAGCTCAGTGTGGTTTTCCCTGAGGCTGTAGGAAGTCTCCAGAGGGTCTTAACCAGGGAGAGGCTGTGGAGAGAGGCTGGCAGGGTGGAGGCTGAAGGCAGGGACCACTGAGGAAATTGAGGGAGGGGCTGGGGTCCCTATGAAGGTGGGTGTGGGAATGACAACTCCTGGGAGGGGCATGCAGGACACAGGAGCAGCAACCACTGCCCTACTTGGCAACTGAGCAGATACAGTGAATGGAGGACAGGAAGGGTCAGAGGTGACTCCCAGGTTCCTGGTGTGGGCACTGGTGGTGGGGGGTGCCATTTGCTGAGATGGAGTGGGGAGGAGCAGAGGGTGTTGTGTGAACGTGGTAGCAGGGGCTGGTGTGTGGAGTACTGTAAGGGCTGTGATGAGCTCAAGGGGGACTGTGGAACATTCTCAGAGGCAGCTGGGAGACCAGAGACACGAGGCCAGGCTGTCTTAGGAGAAGGGGACAGCAGGAGCAGAGAAAAGAACTGGGCTCCAAGGCTCAGGTGCAGCCAGGCACACGGGCCTGGCCCTGAGCCCTGAGTAGAAGGGGCTGCCCATCAGTGCCCTCCACCTGCCCCGGAGCCCCCGTCTCACCTGGGAACAGGCAGCCCTGGGGGCCCCCACTCCTCTTGGGCAGTCCCGAGAAGCTCCCTGTGCCCTCCCTTTAAGGCTCAATGTCCCCATGGGACTTGGGAAGCCAGCCTCCCCCTAACCCCGGCCCAAGAAGTGGTAACAGGATTTTGGCAAAGCCCAGTGTTCGGGGGCCTGGCTGCCGCCCCTCAAACTGTCTCCTTACCACGCAGCAGGAGCCCACCCTGAACTCCGCAACACCCTGCAGAGACTCTCTGGAGATTTCTGCCGAATTCTATCGTGGGCAGTGGGATGTATGTATGGTCACGTTAAAACCGCAGGCTTGGGGCGCCACACGTGGGGCCGAGGCCAGCTTTGCCCCTTACTAGCTGAGGGATCCCAGTAAGTCCTCTGGTCTGAGTCTCAGCCTCCTTGGCTGTGAAATGGGCTGTGACAGTGCCCTTCCCCTCCGGAATAGGTGGACATTCCGAGGCGGAGCATGGCCAGTGGTGACAACCGTGCCTAACACACCCTGAGGGTGGGAGATGGTTGCAGGTGCTTTTGTTTTTGTTTTCTAAGTAAGCTCTATGCCAAATGCGGGGCTTGAACTCCTGACGCTGAGATCAAGAGTTGCACGCTCCACTGACTGAGCCAGCCAGGCGCCCCAGGGGCGAAAATTCTGCCACCCCTCTGGGCAGCCCACACCGCCATCTCTCCTCCCGGGCCCCGCCCGTGGTCCCCGCCGCCTCTCTCCATCCCGGCAGGTTCCACGGCGGCAGCTCCCAGAGCCCTGACGGCCCTGGTGGAAGGGGTCCGGGGTTCGGGGGTGGGGGGGTGTTGTTTCCAGAGGCTGAGCCTGGGCCCTGCCGCCCTGGTCCCAGCTCACCTTGGCCCAGCCGCTGCGAGTTCTGCTGCTCCTGCTGCTGCTGGTGCCGCCGCGCCAACTTCTTCATCTGCAGGGGACACAGGTCGTGCCAGTCCCCACCTCCCTGCCCCGGTCGGCCCCGGCCCCTCCAGCAGGACCCTGTCTTCTGCCTGCACACACCCAACCCCCCAGCCCTGCCCAGCGGGGGTGACAGGTGGCCTCTCACCTTGGCTCTTTGGTTCTGAAACCAGACCTGGACCACACGCACGCTGAGGCCTGTCTCTGCCGCCAGCGTCTCTCGGACCTGCCCAGTGGAGGGACACGGATCAGGCCGGGGGCGGGGGGGGGGCAGCAGGCCAGGGAGGCGGTGGTTTCGGGGTACTGAGGGATGGGGGGCGGGAGGTGGAGGGATGTCCCCGTCCCCAGCAAGAGTGGGGGGGCATTGTCTGGGAAGGCGGCGGGTGTGGGGTGTCAGCCCCGCCCCAGGCCCGCGGCCCCTCACCTTGCGGCAGGGCTTGGAGGACACCTCAAAGGAGGCCTTGAAGGCTCTTCGTTGCTGCGTAGTGAGGATGGTCCGGGGTCGCTTGGGCCTCCGGGGGTCCTTCCCGTCGTCCCCACTGCCTTTACTCTGGCTGCCCTGTCCCTTGGCCGGCTTCATGTCCCCGTCCTCGTCCTCGCTCTTCACTGTGGGGGACACACCCAGCCCATCAGTCTTGTACCCTGAGGCCATTGTTGCCTGGCGGGATCCCATCACCTCCTGCCAACACCAGCCCCCGGCACTCTGGAGACCCCAGGGCAGCATGTCAGCCTTTGAGAAAACTGGTTCCCACTGTGCCAGCCCAGTGCCAGTGGGTCCCACGACCCAGCGAGGAGACTCCAGGGAGCCTTCTTTCTTGGAAGCTTCCAGGGACTAAGAACTGTCAGGCAAAGACATACCCCAAGACATCCTCATACCCATCATACGTGACGACGGCACGCACGCCACACACAGAGTTATGCACTCAACCACTGACACATGCACATGGGCACTGCACATGGGCCCGCATGGGACTGGGCACACGCAGCTCACACACATATTCACACACACACACAGGTGCATGCTCACAGGTGGGGACATACAGGCAAGCACACACCTGAACACACACACGCGCGCGAGTGCACACACATGACGCAGAAGCACGTGTACTCCCCCGCAGACACACCCATGCCCACCATGCCCACACGGCCACTTTCACGCCCCAGAATTGTGGGTCTCAGGAGATGCCAGCCCCAGGCAGACACCGTGCACCTCCCGCTGCCCCCAAGTCTGAACTGGTCTCCTTTCCCCAGGCCCATCTTCCTCAGAGCCCCGGGGGTGGGTCTCCTCCCTCCAAGACCCCCGCCCCCTGCTATGAATGGGCCAGTGGCACCTGGCCAGTGTTTGCCCTGTCGTATGAGTCCAGGCAGCCACCACGGTGCCCTGGCCTGTGGGCAGACAGAGGGACAGACAGATGGGGAGCTCACTGCTTCCTCCCAGGGCCCCGACAGTGACAAAGCTCTTCCAGATGGGCAGGTCCTGTGACTGCGGGCTCTAGGTTACCCTAAAGGGCTCAGAAGACCAGCGCATCTCCTCTCCAAGCCCTCTGCTCCAGTCCTTCCCCACTATCTGGGAATGACAGGGTCCCAGCCTTCTCCCTGGCTTTTCCCTTCTAAGACTCATTCCTAGCTGTACCTGCCCTTCTGCCAGGAGGGCTCTACGCTGGCACAGTTCTTTTGGGGGCTGGAGCAGAGTAGAGAGGTGCCTTCATCCTGGAAAAGGGGGTCTTTGCCTCCATCACAGAAGGCTCCGGTCCCCCCCCACCCAGCCGGGAAACTGCTGAAGAATGCATCAGAGCCTTGCCTCTTGGCCACCAGCAGCCTGCAGACCTGGGGCAGGCAGAGACAGCTGGGGGGCCATGCCCCGGAGGGGGCCACAGCAAGGCGAAGGGAGGGCGAGGGACGCGTGTGTGCACACGTGTCTAAACTGCAGTGCATGTGAGCATGTGGATAAACGTGTGTGGCCACGTGCATAGCTGCTCAGTGCACGTGTGATGTGTGAGCTGGGTCACGTGTGCACAGGCATGTGTGTTTAAGTGTACGCGCACGGGTGTGTTCCTGGGTGTGGGTTCGTGCATGCGTGGGCATCTCAGCACATGTCTACAGATGTTCCTGTGTCCGTGCATGTGTGCTGCTGGGCATGGGTACCCACACACCCATCGTGCGCGCTTGTGCGTGTACATCTGTGGTCCCATGCACGTACACTGGTGCGTGAGCGTGCGTGCTCAGTGGTAGCGTCCGCACGAGCATTTGTGTGCCTGGGGGCGTGCACACACATCGGTGTCCATGTGCACCTGCACACTTGCGTGTGAACACATCAGGGCCATGGGCGTCGGATGTCTGGACATAGGTCAGGTCCTGGGGCCAGGATTGGGCTTCTCCGGCAGGGCCCCCTCCCCGCCCCCCAGCTGCCCCCCAGCTCCAGTCATGGCTCACCAGAGTCGGACTCGTCGGGACTCACGGAGCTGAGCAGGTCCTTCTCCTTCTCGTAGTCGCCCTTGCACAGGAGCTGGCCCTCCTTGAGCACAAACTCGTCGCCCTTGCGTAGCTGCCGCTCACACACGCAGCAGCAGAAGCAGCCCAGGTGGTACACACATTCCAGCGCCCGCATCACGAACTCCGTGGGGGCGATCTTCTCCATGCAGCCGCTGCACTTGGCTGCGAAGAGCCTGCAGGTGCACACGGTGGGCGCATTGGCTCGGCTCGGGGGTCCACCAAGGGCCTCTCCCTCCTGCCACCCTGACCTTCCGCCCCAGGTAGGAGAGGCCCACCCTGGGCGCAGAGCCAGACTGTGGGAGGGTCCCTGGCCCTACTCTTCTGGTGCCCCAGGGCCCTGGTGGCCCAAGAGTGGGTGCTGGGCATCCTGCCCAGAGGTGCCCTCTCCTGGGTGTAGCAGCTCAGGGCCCTTCCTGCTCAGAGACACCGTGGCCACTAGAGGGCAGAACACAAGGTCAGCCTCAACCTTCCCCAAAAGCCAGGTGGGTTCTGGGGCTGAGAAGGGCAGGCGACCCCCTGGTCCCATCTCCCCTCACTCCAGGACCTGCTCTACCTCCTCTCTGCTCCCCCCCACCCACCCAAGCAATCCTGAGCCCTGTCCAGCCCACCACGCAGGCTGGGCTGCTCCTCTCCTGCCTGAGCGCCTGCCCCAGTCCCCTTCCTGGGCTCCTGGCCCCTCTAACCCTTCAGTTCACCCTCCAGGATGAGAGCCAGAGGAAGATGTCTAAAACACACCTCTGCTCACACTGCTCCCCTGCTCCAGACTCTTCCATGACTCCCTGGTGCCTCAAGGCTCTTCACACCCTTACTGTCTTTGCTCCCGAAGGCTGTGGCCCAATGGAACAGCCTGTGGTTTCCCCAGAGCACCTTCCCACTGGCCCTTCAGCATGTTCTTTTTCTGCCCCGTGGCTGGGCTAACCCCTACTTATCCCTCATTTCGGCTTAAGTATCTTTACCAAGCGCAGACACTTACTGAGCATGGACAGCGAGCCAGGCGCGGCTCTAAGCACTCTGCAGGCAGAAGTGCATTTAATCCTTGCAACGACCCGATGAGACAGGGATGAACGTTAACCCCATCTTAGAGATAAGGAAACTGAGGTGCCGAGAGGCGAAGTCACTTGCTCGGGGTCACGTGGTAGTAAGTGACTGGGCCGACTCGGAGCGTGGGCCTGCTCCAGCCCCCTGCACGACAAACCGGGTCCATCTTCCATCTCTGGAGACAAAGCCTGGCGGGGGTCTCCCCGCCTCCAGCGAGCCTGTGTGCAGACGGGTCTGAGCACCGTGGCCCCTCCTCTGCCCTCACCTACTGACCGCTCCTCCTGGCTCCCCCCTCCCAGTCACGTGCCCTGCTCTGTGGGAACTCAGCCTCAACAACACTTTGATGGAAAAATTTATGAAGAATCAAATTATTGCTGCTGGGAGGGAATTAAAACCATTTTTCATTCCCCACGTCCCTGGGCCACGTCTGCGGGTGCCACCTTGGGAGCGCTGTGCGCATCCCATCCCTCTTTATGGCCCGCCATCACAGGCACAGATTACAGCTGCAATTCTCTACTAATCGGTTCGGGAACAGAAATGGCCATAAATGCAAGGCACTCGGCCTGCCTCCCTTCCCGGGGCCGCCATCAGCACCGCCCACGACGAGCTAGTGGGGCGCGGTGGACGGGGCCGATCTGAGCTCTGCCTGCTGCCCTGGCACCAGCCGGGGCGCTCAAATTGGGGGCATCCCCAGCAACCCCTGCCACCCGCCTCTATCTAACGAGCAGGCTCCTACTCATCCTGCAGTGCCCAACTCTAATGCCACCTCCTCTGGGAAGCCTTCTTTGCCGCCCCAGTCAGGGGGAAGTGGCCTCCTGTATGCCCACCTGAGCTTCCCTCAGGCCTCAGTCTCCTCTACTGTGAAATGGGGATGTCAACAGGACCTCCCCCAAAGGGCTGTTGTCAGGATTCGATGATACTGAGCCTGTACCTTGGTACATAAGCATCACATCAGTGACAGCACATGCCCCTGTCAGCTTCCAATTCTGCAGGGGTTCCACAAGGCAGGGCCTGACTCTACCTGATCCCCAAAAAGACCTTGGTGAGTGTTTGCAAAGCAGGTGAGTGAAGGCTTGGGGTGGGCTGAGGCTCAGGCCGGCTGTCGGCTGGACCCCGCTATTGCCCAAATAGTGCATGGCTTTGCAAGGGTAACATGAGCTGGATTTCAGCTCCGATTTGGCCCTTGGGCTGGATAACTTTGTTCGAGGTACAACCTACCCAACTGTCCACGGCAGCCTTTGGCAGAGGCCCCTAGGAATCTGGCTGGCTGTCCAGCTCTGCCAAGGGGCTGGGGAAGGAGCCAGGTTTCCAGAACTTGATGCTCTGACACGGAGGATGCTTCTGCCTTCTCTACCCGCCACCCACCCCACCCCCCGCCCCTTTGTCCCCTCCCCACACTCCTACCTCCTGATCTAGGTGCCACGCTAAGGTCTGCAGCCCGGTCTCAGTGGCCCATGCACAAGCAGCCAGGGGCCCAGGCCGGGGTCAGCGCACCTCGGGGCGGCTCCTGGAGAGGAGGCTCTCTTAGGTAGGGGAGGGGGGCAGCAGGAGGGGTGACCCGCATTTGCAGGCGCCCGCCACCATGCACGCTGCATTCGGAACAGCCGTGCTAATGCCTTGGCAGCAGGGGGTCGATTGCTACTTTCTCCAAACTCATCAACACAATCTATTATTAATACTTCTCCAAAGGCTCGGTGCCGCCATTACGGAGGCAGTGCGAGCCACTTGGGGCGTCATCTATTATCTAGATTGCAAAAACTCGGGATATAAAACAAACTGCGCACACTTTATAAACGGAATGTGCCATCCGCTTAGTCTCCAAGCATCTCTCCACCCAATAAAACATCGGGGGGGATGCATGAAATACTCACTCCCAATTACGGGGCTGCCTTTGTCTATGGAGCCGGGGTGAGCGCGACGAGCGCACGTGTGGGAGGGGCTTGGGGGCGCCAGCGGGGTCCCCTCCTCTCTGCCAGCCCCTCTCCCTCCCTCAACCCCTCCCATCGAGAAGGGCTTGTGGAACCGGCCACTGAGAAGCAGGCCCAGCCACGGGGAGTGGCACTGGGACTGGATGGGCTTGAGTTCAATGCCTGGTTCCACCACTCCCTGGCTAGTAGTGACTGCACAAGTAGTTTCCTCTCTCTGAGCCTCAGCTTACTTATCTGTATAATGGGCTCAATAACACTGCCTGCTTCTCCATGTGAAGAGGCAGCGAGTTGTCAGTGTAAAGCAGTGAGCACAGAGGGAGAGGTCAGTGAGCTGGGCAGGCCTTTTGAGGCCAGGAGTGGGCCTCTCCAGGAATGCTGCACAGAAGCTGCAAATACTGACCAGAGACAAAGTTGCTCAGGCTGGGGAGCTCCGAGCCTTCCTGCCCCGCGGGGGCCCTGGAGCCTGATGCAAAAGGCCCTGCCAGCATCCAAGGCACTGGATTTGGAGCCCAGGTCATGATCTCAATCCTGACTCAGCCACTCACTGGCTCTGTGACCTTGGGCGAGTCTGAGTCTGTGTCCTCATCTGTAAGATGGGGACAGTAGTCCCCACTCCCCAGAATTGTGCTGGGGGTTCCAGATGGATGTGTTTCTGCTTCCCACACTTGGGGTCAAGGGATGGTGGGGGGGGAAGCCCCCTGTGGCTTCCCCTCCAGCTGCCTGGCACCTCTCGGGGCCAATCCCATGGTCCAGCTCCTCCAAGAGCTCCAGATCCAGAGGGCAGCTTCATGACCACACCACAGGCATACAGGCTTGCCAGCAACCTCCCCCCCATCTCCATGTAAACCGCCAAGCCTTTCCTCCTGCTGTCCCTTGTGTCCAGAACACCATTCCTCCCACCCTCAACCTTTGACAGCCAAACACCTGCTTATTCTGAAGGATTCCGCTTGGATATCCCTTCCTCCAGGAAGCCCCCCCTTCTCCTCTCCAGTCTTAGATGTCTTCCTCGCTGAGTTCCCCATCCTCACATCTCCTCTCCATTATGGTATTTACCCGAAGGAATCCACTTTCCCTGTTTCCACGTCCACTTTTCCCTCTTCTTCCTCTATCTTCCACCTCTATCTTCGAAGCTGAGCACAAGGTCCCAGACACACGCAGGTGAGCGGCAAATGTCTGTGCAATGAACGCTGAACCAACCAATACAGCCTATTCCACCTGTGAGGTAGGGCAGGTGGGTACCCGCCCCCAGCCTGGTCTGGCGGGAGCACCCACCACCTGCCCCGGGAAGGCAGTGCCACCTGCAGGAGAGCAGTGTGTAGGGGATGCTGGAACTGGCAGCCCAGGGTTCCATCCTGAGTCCATAACTTTGTCCCTGTGTGACTTTGGTCAAGCCATTTAACCTCTCGGAGCCTGTTTCTTCATCTGTGAAGTGGGACTGGTGGTATCTTCCTACAGGGTTGTTGGAAGGGCCTTCTGCATGCAAAGCCCTTGGCACTGTGCCGGGCATGGAGAAGGCACCCCACGGAGCTGCCTTTCTCTTCTCTTATTGCCCTTCTAGGTCACCCTCACTGGGGTCTCCGTCACTCTTGGGCGCAGGAGTGACACCAGGTTTACAGATCCCAACCAAGCGTCCCCCTCACGACCACCCTGGGTTCTGGGTCCTTCTAGCTTCTGTCTGGCCTGAGCTAGACAAAGCACTCCTGGCTCAATTCTCTATGTGTCTGTCTCACTAATGTTACTGAGCTCAATTATCATCACCTGCATCACCTCATTAAGTCCTCAAAGAACCCTAAATGGAAGACACTGTTTCCATTCCCATTTTACAGATGAGGACACCAAAGTGCAGAGGGCAGGTTCAAGGTCACATGGCAGCACCACCATATACCCTCTCCCTGCTCTGTGCATCCGAATATTTCTCTGCCCACCAATCACCCCTGTCCTTTGCTGGGGGTACCATGCCCAGGTCTGTCTGCCCTCAAGGCTCTGAACGCCCAATTTCTGATTGCTCAGCATAAGCCCAACACCCAGCAGGTGTAGCTGAGTGGGTTTTTCTTAAACCAAACTGAACATCTCCCCGTCACAAACCCATCCTCCCTCCCCCAGGATCATCTGTGATTTTGGAGAAGGAAGTCCCTTTTTAGGGATGTCCTTCCTGTGAAGAGTCCCCAGCTATGAGAACACATCTCTGTCTCCACTGAGTTTTTATTGGTTTATTTGTTTAATGCTCAATTTATTAAACTCATAAAGCTAATAAACAAAACTCTAAAAACCAATTTTTTCTGGAGCATTTGAACATGGATTACAAATCTGATTAATTCTCTTAAGCCACTGACAACTGCAGATAGGTAATGCTTACGTCTGATTTTTTTTTTTTTTAAGATTTTACTTATTTATTTGAGACAGACAGAGATAGAGCACAAGTGGAGGAGGATCAGAGAGAGAGGGAGAGGCAGACTCCCCTCCAAGCAGAGAGCCTGATATGGGGCTTGATCCCAGGACCCTGAGATCATGACCCGAGCTGAAGGCAGACGCTTAACTGACTGAGCCACCCAGGCACCCCTCTATGTCTGATTCTTTTACCTCCAATAAAATTGGCTTCCTAACATCCTGGGGACCCTCCTGCCTCTCCCTGTGGGTTTTTGAGTCCATAAGCATGCACTAGGCTTAGAATCGTGGCTCTGTCCCTTCCTAGCACAGGAACAATACACAGGCCCCTTCTCTCTGAGCCTCAGTGGCCCTCTCTGTTCAATGGGGATAATGGCTGGGCACCAGGCTTAGTAAGTAGGCACCATGATTGCTGTCATCATCTTTTCAAGACCATTGGCACCTGTTCCCCATCCTCGCTGAGTGGAAGCTCCTCTGTTCCCTCCTCACTGTACTGCCATTCCCAGAGCCCATGGCTGCATCTTACAGTTCATGTAGCCCCTCACCAGGGCCTCAGTCCAAGAGTGCCCACCACTTTTAGGATAAGCCCAAAGACCTCATCATGGCACTCAAGGGCTTACTCCAGCGCTGACACACCCGGTCTCAGACCCTCTGCTCCAGCCGCTAGGCCTCTCACTGCTCCCTGAAAACAGCCAGCCCTTCCTGCCCCCTTAACACTTAAAATTCCACCTGCCTGTCTTCTCACCCCCTTTCTTTTGCTTCTTGTTGGACTTCATCCTTCAAGACCCAATTCAAGGGTAACCTCCTCCGTGAAGCCTTCCCTGAGACTGAGATATTTGTGTGTCTGAAGCCCTCACTGACCTAGAAATCAGAAACTGGGTCTGATTCACACACACCCCTCCCACGCTGGGTTCTGGCATTGAGGAGGTGACCAGTGAGTGTCCAATGAATGAGTGAATAATCTGTGAGAAATGAAATAGGCAGCCAGGTAGGACAAGAGAACATTGGCCACTCTGCTTCTAGGAGTTTAAGAAGGCCACCAGGTAGCAAGATAAATGAACTCACCGCTCTTGGCCCACGGCCCCCTTCACGGAGATACAACCCGGAGGCCAATTCCTAACTTGTATCTTGCTTAAGTTCTTTACACACCTCCTATCGGGCTGGGCTCCAACTACACCCTCATCTCCAGTACACAGGGAAAGCCCCCGGGGTGGGAGGGCCACGTTGGTACTCAGTGATTCCCCTGGCCACAGGTGATTGGGTCAGGCCTGGACACCTGGATCAAGGTGAACCAATCCATCCTCTGTCCCTTCTCCTGCTCATCAAGAGCTTTTTGTCAGCCCCCTGAGCTTACAGGGGCACTTTCCACATCTCCAGCACCAGCTATGTGGCCCTGGGTCATTCACAACCCTCCCCCCCTTTTTAAGGTTTATTTATTTATTTGAGAGAGAGAGAGAGGGCACAGGGAGAAGAAGAGAGAGCATCTCAAGCAGACTCCCCGATGAGCCCAGAGCCCGACATGGGGCTCGATCCCAGGACCCTGAGATCATGACCTGAGCCAAAATCAAGAGTTGGACGCTCAACCAAGCCACCCAGGCGCCCCTCGCATCCTTTTCTTGAGCCTCAGTTTCCTCTTCTGTAAAAAGGGGGTGCTGATCTTCCCTCACCTGGTGACTGAGAACCCATTGAGTTTTCACCTGTGTGAGAGGGTCTAGCCCAGTGCCAGGCACAGAGGGCATCCTGCCAGGTGCACAACCCACTCCGTCCCCAGTCTGAGTCTCACCATCGTGCTGGGACACAGGCTCTGGAACCGTCTCTCCTCACCTCCAACTTCATGATGTGAAGCCCCCGATCACATCATGGGGTCTGGCTGTGCCTCTGAGGCACAGATTTCCGTCAGATCCTTGCCCAGGGCCATACTGGGGAACAGGCAGATTTGCTCCTGGCTTCCTTTAGGGTCTCTCTGGGCCCAAGTCCCACAGTCCTTGGACACATTCCCTCCACAGGGAGGGAACCGCAGCCCTCCATCCCTCTGGCTCTACCTTCTCCTGCTCACCCAGCAAACACCCATGGAGGCTGACTCCCAAACAGGCTCGTGCAAGATGCTTGAGGGACAGAGTGGGGCCAAATCTGGTCCCATGGGGGCTGGCATAGCATGAAGTGTGCTTTGACAGACTACACCTTGGGGGGCACAGAAAATCATGACAGTCAATCTGGAAGAGAGCTGGGGACTTCCTGGGAAAAGTGACATGACAGATAATTAAGAAGCTGGTTCTGGAGTCAGAAAGAATGGTGTAGGGGCACCTGGGTGGCTAAGATGGTTAAGCATCTGCCTTTGGCTCAGGTCATGATCCCAGGGTCCTGGGATGAGTCCCACATCAGGCTCCCTGCTCGGCGGGGAGTCTGCTTCTCCTTCTCCCTCTGCCTCTCCCCTTGCTTGTCTCTCTCTCTCAAATGAATAAACAAAATCTTAAAAAAAAAAAAAAAAAAGAATGGTGTAAAGAGTGCATCCCAGCTCTGCCTCTCACTAACTGACCTTGGGGCAAGGAGTGCAATCCCCACCTTACAGGTGTTCACTGTGATATGTTTAAGCTTTCATAGGCTGGTGGCGAGGATCCCAGGATGGCATGGTCGCAGAGCACTTAGGGCGGGCTCCTACACTGTTAGCGCTCCAAACGGTGGCCAACATATTACGGTCTAGGGCTGGGCTTTCTGTGATGATGTGGTCGAGTGATGAGCTGGAGTTCACAGGGGCCCAGGGGACAGGACCCTAGACACTCCTGGGGGCCCAGCTGCTCCTGCTAGAGTTTGCCTGTCACTTGGAGGAGCTGATGGGGTGAGAGCAGGCAGAGGGAGCTGCCTGGCCTCCTCCCTCCCCGACTCGTTGACATCTCCCCCACGTGCCTGCCGCGTCCTTATCATTCCGGGCGTAGCTGTTTTTTATTTTGAGACAAAAAGGGGCCTGTTGATGGGGATCCAACTCAAACCAGCTGCAAACATCTGCTTTGATGCGGCGGCAGCGGCGGGCCAGGCGGGCGGCGGGAGCCGCAGGCGGGGGCCCCGGTGCGCGCGTCAATCACGCGGTTGGAATGTGCTGCGTGGCCGGGCGATCGGACCGGCGGCCTCCGGAGCGCGGGCCTCGCAGGGCCTCTCCGCGGGCCGGGCCTGCAGCGAGGGCTGCCCCGGAGCTTCCTGCGGGCGCGCAGAGCCAGCTGTACGGGGCCGCCGTCTCCGAGGCCCTTTGATCCGGCCCGGGGCACTGTCGGGAGCCCGTGGCCAGGGCTGGAGGTCACGGGCCAGGGGCAGAGAGGGATGGGCACAGTCGGGAGCCACGGGTACCGTCCAGGGGCCAGCCTGGCCAGGCAGGCACACGTCCTGTGACTCCACACACGTTTATGGAGTGCCTACTACTGTCTGGAGGCTGGGGATAGAGCAGTGAGGCAAATGGACAGTCCCTCCCACCCCCAACCCCAACCTCACCCCCAGCTTCCATTCTAATGGGGGAGGGGACAGGTAAGTTAAATCCCTAGCATACAGAGTGTAACAATTGGTGACAATGTGATGAAGAAAAATGGAGGGGGAAGGGCAATGCAGGTGGCCAGGGGTTTTAGAAAGAACAGTCAGAGGACTTACTGAAATCTCTGCAGGGAGGGGGGGGACCCCAACAGAGGGAGCAGCAAGTGCAAAGGGCCTGAGGCTGAGTGGATCTGGGATGTTGGAGAAATGACAAGGAGGCCCTTGTTGCTAAGGCAGGTGAGCAGCAGGGATGGGGTGGGGGGGCTAGGATGTGCAAATAGAAGCAGGGGGCACATCTTGTGGGGCTTTGGCTTTGTGGGAGGGTTCTGAGCAGAGGGGGCATCTGATCTGACATCTTAACCAGGTTCCTCAGGCAGAGCTGCGTATCGGTGGGAGTGGGAGCAGGGAGACGGGTTGGGAGGTTATCTCAATAATCCAGGCAAAAGATAATGTCTGCTCAGACCCAGGGAGGTGCTGAGAAGTGGTATGAGCTGGGATGTGTTTTGCAGGTGGACAGGGACACCAGAGGATGACAGAGAAAGGCTGGACACGTGATTTGGGTGCCTGGGCAATGGGCAGGACGGAGTTGCCATTAAACGAAATGGAGAGGGAAGCCAGGTGGAGGAGGGGAGAATGGGGGTGAAATTCTGCACATGTGATGTGTGATTTGCCTTCTAACAGCCATGTGGATGCGTCCAGGGGCAGCTGCATATAGGAGTCTGGAGTTCGGGGAGAGGCCCAGGCTGGAGATACTGTTTGAGAGCTGCTAGGATACACACACACACACATACACACACACACACACACACACTCACACATATACACTCCTAAGAGTAAGTTGCTGTGTGCACATGGCTTGGCACCTGATAACTAGCCTCTCCCCTTTGGGGCTATGACCCCTGCGGTGGGTAGAGGCAAGGGCCAGCCTCTGCCTCAGGAGGCTGTTTTCCATCGGGGGTACTGTGGCTTCTCTGGGGATCAGACCTCGCCTAGTGACATCAGGTAGAGACAATATGGCAGGGCTGGGCAGGTGGAAGGCAGAGCATCAGCTCCTCTGAGCATCCTCCCACATGCCCCTTCCTGCCTTCTAGCCTGGGCAGCAGTCAGAGGGTCTGTGGGCTCCAGGTGAGGCCCCAAGCTAAGCTCTACCTGTATTGCTTTATTAATCCTTGGGCTGAAGCTCTTCCATCTTTTTCTGCCCTTCACTGATGAATTCATTTGATGATTCTTTTGGTCATTCATTCATCTAACATTCATTGAGCACCTACTATGAGCCAGGCCCTATGCTGAGCTCACAGTAGAAACCTTCTCCCACTGGCTTATCAGATCCCTCTGAGCTGATGGCAGGTTCCCTCCTCCCATTCTCACTGATCACCAGCACCTGGTTGCCAAATCCAGCAGCCATTGCTAGTTATTATGACTAAAAATTTACTGTTTCCTACAGGGCAGGCCCTGTGCCTTATTTGCCCACAGGCCCTTCTCCCATAAGACCCCTCACAGGTAGGCACCGCCACTCCCTTTTCACAAAGGAGGAAAGTGGCTCTCAGAGAGGGTAACACAACCGCTCAGAGTCAGAGCTGGGATCACGGCGAGGATGTTGGGCTCCAGAGCTCCTGCTCGTTCTCCCTGCCTCACTGCATGGTTTCCTGGACCTCCCTGTGCTTGAAGCCCTCTCCTGCCTCAGCCTCCTCCTCCTCCCCTGTCCACCACTTGGAATGGCTTTGCATTTGCTGTCAGCTCAGAGCTGTTGGGCCCATGACCTGGGCTGGGAGGTTACAAAGAGGCGAGGGGCTGATATGCAGGTGAAAGAGGACAGACTCTACGCCACAGGATACAGAGGCCTCTGGATTTCTCTCCAGGGTCCTGAGTGGTCAGAATAGGCCAGGCCCACGCCTGTGTGCCCAGGAAGGGCTGCCAGATCCAGGGCAGGGCCTGCTGAGGTACAAACTCCACTGGGGTGGGGAGGGGTAGGGAAGAGTCATGGAAGACTTCCTGGAGGAAGGGGCCATAAAGAGTACAAAGGTTTGAAAGGGGGTAGTGGTAGGGCTGGGATGGGAACTGGGGGGTGTCTGATTCCAGAGTCTGGGCTCTGTTAGGGGCCATTTTCAGGGATAGGGAGACAGTGGGTCAGTCATGTTGGAAGTGAGAAAAGGGAAGGGTCAGGCTGGAAGCCTTGAATGTTGGGCTAAAGAAGACAGATCAGGTTTTTTTCATTTCCGCCTACTCGTCCACCCACCCACTCAGCCTGCTTCCCTCTATCTATCTATCCATCCACCTATCCAGCCAGCCAGCCACCTGCCCAACTATCCACCCATCGCCCATCCAGCCACCCTCTCAGCCACCCACCCATCCATCCACTGCACCCATCCAACCATTGCGCACATACTCAGGCACTCGCTCAGTGCCAAATCTTGTGCCATGACTCCTCCTCTTGAAAGCAGAAACTGCCTTTTAAGGCTTTGGCTATAAGACTTGTTGATTCTGTCAGCATTGACCAGACACCCGCCATGACTACGCACTGTGCTAGGTGATGAGGAATCAGTGGGGGACAAGAGAGAAGGTCACTTCCCCTCCATGAGCTCCTGGTGCGACAGGCAACAAGGTTTTCCAGGAGAAAGGAGGTCTCAGAAGGAGAAATCCAAGGCACTGGGGGACAGCCTAACGCTGACCAGCTGACATTTTGGCCTCATCATTCTGACCCCAAGGATATGGACTCCTTGGACACAGACCACAGCATTTTAATTAGGGTTATTAACGACACTGATGCACTTCCTTTGAGTAAGTGTTTTCTGGAACAACCTCCATTAAGGCAATTTAATTTTTTGATCAATTTTCTTTCTAGTGCAGTTAAATAATTTACAACTTTTTCCATTTCCATTTTTATTTTACTGAAATTATTTTCATTGAGATAAATTATTTTCCATGAAAAATTTTCAATAAAGTTTTGCTCTACCATCAGGTTTGTGCTCGAATTGCATCTTACTGATTGTAGAGATCTGACTTTTCAGTTAATCTGTACAGTCTTTACCATGGGTAGTTTCACTCTTGTCAATTGTATTTACTACTGGTTAGTTTACCAAGTTAAAATATCCCCCAGGCTCACGTAGGGTGGGTGGTTTTCCGTGTTACCAACGAAATCACCAAAGTTTATGATCACACGTTTTATCAGACAGTCAGTGAAAACATGCTCAGGGTCAAAACCATGGGGTCAAGACAGCCTTGTGGGTGTCCTAGGTTGGGCGCAAATGTCCAGCTTCAGCTGGGACACTATAGGTTAAGTGTACTCCTTTTTGCCCTTCAGAGACTCAAAGACAGTGACCCCTCCCCTGACATCTCCCTCTCCTGGTTACCTCTCCCCCTCCCCCAGGTTCTGGTGGCTGGTTTTCCACACTCCCGTCACAAGCCTGAGTTTGTCCAAATAGCAAGGACAGCCTGACACCCAGCAGCTTGGGCCTCCGGGGGCAAGAAGAGCCATCTCCTCCCTTATTCCCCACTTTATACTCCTCTTAATGTAACCAGAGATAACAATAACTTTGTCAGCCCAATCACTGAGGACCTCACTGCCCAGTCTCTCTTGTGAGATCTTGACTAAGTACCCCTCCCCATCCCACCCCCACACCTGTGCAGTCAAGTTTTTGAGCCCTACCCTGGCAGACTTTGCTACTAAATGTCAAACTCACAGGAACCAGACTAGCCCTGTGCTCAGTGCTTCTCATGTAGCCCCTCCCCACGTGTAGGGGCCTCACATGTAGGTGGACCTCATGACCAACCTGGCAGGTCGGTCACCCTTCCTTACACAGGTCACCCAGCTGGTCAGGTAGAGCTAGGGCCTCATCCCAGGTTAGGCTGGCTGGTGACCACCACATTCTCCTGCCTTCCTGGAGGTTGGGAAGGTGGATGGGGACAGGGAAGCAAATGCCCCAGTGGTTTGGGAGACTTGAGACCTGTGAGTGCCAGGACACAGTCATAGTGCATGCGCAGACCACGTTCCCCAGCTGAGGGGCCTGGGAGAGTAAGCGGACAAGCGGGGGGTCAACAGTACTCCATGCCGGTGGGAGGCAGGAGGGGAATTCTGGAAGAGGAAGCCCTTGGAGGTGTGGCTGGCATGATTTCCTACCCACAGCCAGACCCTTTGGTAGGGAGTTAGAAGAGGCGCTGGGAGACCGCCTCCCTGGGTCTCCGCCCTCGGCTGGGCCGGCGGAGGACGGGCGAGGGGCGAGCCCCGCAGGTCAGGGCCCGGCGCCCGGGCTGGGCACTGCCGCGCACGGCCGCTCGCGGGCCCCCCGCCGCCCGCCCGGCCGTTTAGTGGGTAACTGATCGCCCCGCGCCCCGCCCCAGCCGTCCGCCGCCCGCCGGAGCCGCTTAATCACCGCCCGCCCGGCCGCATTAGCATAGTAATGGCCTTTAAATTGAGCCTCTTTGTTTTTTAATTAAGCTCCCAGCAGGTACAGAGAAGAGCGATTATTGAGGAAGCTGCCAGCGCTAATCGCCCGCAGTCATTTGACAATTAAAAAGCGCCCGGCTTTAACCCTTTCCCCGCGCCCGCAGCAGTTCCCCCCAGCATTTATCCAGTGCCGACTGTGTGCGCACCTGCCCGGTGGGCTTCGCAGACCCCGCCTCTGGCAACTTGGAGAGGTCTCTGCCAATGACTCCATTTTGCCGAGGAACAAACTGAGGCGCAGAGAGGGGAGGTAACTTGCCCAAGACAGACAGCTTGAGCACGGGGGAGCAGGGATTGGCAGACAGATTGCTAGAGAAATCCAGCTGCTTGAGCTCTGCCTGCAGCACTGTCCACCTTGTGAGTCTGGCAAAATCCTTCTTGCGCTTCAAGGCCCTGGGTGGGCATCTCCCCGCCCCATGGCAACAGCCCCTTGGGAATTCTCAAGGCATCCTCTCCTCCCTGCTGGTTCACCCGTACCCCAAATACTGTGTGTCAGGCTCAGTGCTGGGCGCTGGGGAAGCGGTGACCAAGCCAGAAGTGGGGCTCCGCCCACATGGACCTACCCACCGAGAAGAGACACACGCCAAGGTGAAGATAGGCACAACTGCTCCTGATCCAGCCCACGCCGGGGGGCGCATCTGAGAAGACTTTCCTGAAGACAGGTTTGGGTACAGACAGAGGTGGGAGAATCAGCCAGACCAGGATGGGAAGCGGTGGACAGGTCAGGCATCGGAGACTGTGAATGCAAAGGCCCAGAGACAGGACCAGAATTAACCAGAAATAAAAGGTGCAGAGGGTGTGTGTGGAACAAGAGGAGGCTGAGGAGTTTCAGGAGCCAGCTTGATGGTACAGGGACTTCTTGCAGACCCCCTACTTGAAAAATGTGTTATTTAAAAAAAAAACTGAATTTATGTTTGAATAGGTAATGCATTGCATGGTTTAATATTCAAATGTACAAAAAGATGCTGGCTTCGGTCTCCTCCATCGCATCCCTAGCCATTCAGGCCCCCTACCCAGAGGCAACCAGTTTTCCATATGAGCCCTCTTCCCAAGATATGCAATACCTATGTAACACATACATGAACCCGTGTGTATACCATAATCTCCTCCCCCGATTTTTTTTTTTTTAAATGAGGACTGGTTGGGGTTTTGTCCACTCTTTTTTTTGCATAAACACAAATTTACTCTAAAACTGTTCTCCATGCACCCCCTTCCCACCGCATAACTGGGAGAGGACTCCACACCTTGGCCTGGAGCACCTCCTTTTACAGCAGCCCTACATTCTACTGTACAGGCAAACCCTAATTTATTTAACCCGTGCCCTGTTGATAGCCTTGTGGGCCATTTAAAGGATTTTTGTCTTAATCTCAAGAGCCATGGGAAGCCATTGAAATGTTTTAAGTGGGGAGTAGCTTGAGCTATTTACATTTTTAAAAGATCACTTTGGCTGCAGAGCAGGGACCAGGGGTGGGGGAAGCACAGAGTGGAATCTGGAAGACCAGCTAAGCGGATCGCTGGTGGTGCCCTGCAGGGGAGAGGTGGGGGGCGGGCTGGGGGGGGCTGCAGGAGTGGGAGAAGGGGTAGGTCATCAGAGAGCGATGTAGCGATGGCCTAGACATTGGGGTGGGTGGGAGGAGCCCTGGGTGGCTGCTGGATGGGTGAGCAGTGACTGAGATGGGGACACACGGTAGCATTTGGGGGACCACGTGGAGACTCCAGGTCCGCAGTAAGCCCCATCTCACTGCACTTCAGCCTGCGTGGTGTACAATTCATCACTGGGTCTGGGATCTCCCCCCAGGTCAAGCTCTCCAGATCTGAGCCTCATTCTGCCCCAGCCAGCCCCAAGCCCCACGTCTGCCTGCTCACTCTTCAGAGGGGCCTACAGCAAGTGGCCCAGAATGCCCCTTCCTCCACTCCAGGCTGAGCTGGTGTTTGTGAAGAGGGGCAGCCCTGAGAAACACTGGCAGTTGGCTTTTTAATAAATATAGAGAAGGCTCCCTGGGGCATGGGTGTGGGGGCGAGGAGGAGGGCTCTGGCCAGAGGGACAGATTTTGCCCCTGGTCACCACTGGAAGAGATGCCCTTCTCTGCTCTGGGCTCCCCGGTTCCCTGGTGGGGGTGGGGAGCAGACTGTCCATGCGCTGGAGCTCCTCTCACCTTTGTCACTTAGCCACCGTCCCTGGCTCAGAGCTAGAGGTGTCCTCCCAGAGAGGAGCACCCCCTGCCTCTGTTGTAGGCCACAGAAGGCAGTGTGCATGCGGCACTTCGGGCAGGCAGGGGTTAACAGCCTGCCCACCCCCATCTATCAGCCAGCATCTCCCAAACAGACGGACGGGACAAGGCAGCTGTCCAAACAGGCCTGTGTACCTGGTCACAGCCGCAGAGAGGACAGGGCGGTGGCTGTTTACTCTGCTACCCTCCCCCACAGTCTCACACTCACACACTCTCTCTCTCACACACACACACACATGCCCACACGCCCCGGCAGGGCATTTCCCTGCAATCTGGCCTTGGGGATGCACCCTCCACTCCTGAGTCAGAAGGTTCCTAAATGTTGCTGAGACTAGGAAATGTCCTTGGTCAGGGCTCTGGGCTGGGGGGGGGTGGTCTCTAAGGGTTGGGTGCTGAAATGGCTGGCAGGCCCAGCGAGCAATGCTTCCTAAAGCCCACTCTCTGCGAAGAGCAAAAACAGAGTGCCTTGAAGCCGGGGGACCTGGTGAAATTGGGGCACCTGGAGCATCACCATCTCAGATCACTTCCTGGGAATGTCTGCTCAGGGTGGACATGGCTCCCAGTGGGGACTCTTGGGGCTTCTAGGGCCCCATGCCAGGCCCCCTGGACAGCTCCACGTCAGTGTGTCCACACTCCCGCCTCAGGAGAAGCTGACCTCCTTGACTGGCCTCAGACAGGTGTCTCCTCCACTGTCTCCATCTGCCTGAGGCCACCAATAGCCACCCTCACCTCTGCCTGAGCGACGCCGGGGTCCCCCTCTCCCTTGACACCTGTCCCCACATTTGACCCATCAGCAGGCTCCTAAGTGGCTCTCCAACCTGACCCTCCCCACTGGTGGAGATGCCTGTGGGGCTGGGGATGTGACGTGCCCACAGTGCCCAGCCACCAGCATGCCACGCCCTCCCCCTTTATCAGTGTCCCCACTCCCTTCCCCAGGTTCCTTCAGATGCCCCTTCCCTTAGGAGACACCCCCCCCGCCCCGCAATGTCAAGCTCCCCACCTGCTCTGGCACTGTGTATTGAGCTCCTGCTGTGTGCCTGGCTCCAGAGCTCATGCATTACTCCCTTCTTTTCCCTTCAACCCTGTAAGGCAGGGGAAATGATCAGCCATTTCACAGATGAGAAAACTGAGGCTCAGAGAGGCCCCATGCCTTGTGCCATGCCTCACAGCTACAGAGTGTCAGAACCCCAAATAAGAGAGAAGGGCAGTGTGTGATTTGGTCAAGAAACAGAGCCTCTTCGCCTGGGTGGCTCAGTTGGTTAAGCGACTGCCTTCGGCTCAGGTCATGATCCTGGAGTCCCTGGATCGAGTCCCGCATCGGGCTCCCTGCTCAGCAAGGAACCTGCTTCTCCCTCTGACCCTCCCCCCTCTCATGTGCTCTCTCTCTCTTGTTCTCTGTCTCAAATAAATAAATAATCTTTAAAAAAAAAAAAAGAAAAGAAACAGAGCCTCTTGCTTGGTATGTGAGCGGAGTTCCAAGTGTGGTGCCTGGCACAGGTGGGCAGTGAGAGAGGCACAGTTTTGACCAAGTCCCTGTTGCAAAGTGACCCGTGGATCTGTGGACCTCACCACTACCAGGCCATCACCTGTCTCGTGGCTGGGCTGGCATTATTGGGGGGGCAATACAAACAAACGGTCCCCCTTCCCTGGGGCTTTCTGTGTCCTGCTTTCAAGGGGCACTGAGGCTCAGAGAGGGAAGCTCTTGTCCACACTCACCCAGCTGGGACACGGTGCTGCGGCCAGGATTCTGTCCTGGGCTGTGTACCCCCCACCCCTGAGGCCAGGTCCTGGACCCCTCCTCAGCAACCCCCACCCAATGTGACATCTTTACGGCACATGCTGGGTCTGCGAAGGCCTGGATGGGGTGAGGGGGAGGCAGGACACCTCTCAAGTAACGGATTGTAAATTCCTGGGCCCCGGCTTTCCATCCCTAACAACCTCCTCCCGGGGCTCACAGCGCCTGTCCCTTCGCAGTCAATTTAAATGAGGGGTCCCAGACCCTAGGCGTAAAGCATTCCAGACTTGGGAGAGGGGGCAACTATTGTTTCTCTGGGAAAAAATAAAATAAAATAAACCGGGTCTCTGCAGCTTCTAATCACTCTCACATGTGCTGTGTGGTTCCCACCGGGGACAGCCCTCTACAGTGTAGGAGCCCCTCATGGGCACAGACCCTGCTTCTCCCCAGAGCCTGTGAAGGAGGCCCCGGATCCCCATTATACAGGGAAAGAAACTGAGGCTGGAGGGAGAGAATAGAGAGCTACATGCCCTGATCCCCCACCCATCTCATGCCAGACACCGGGTCTAATTTAATTCCCCAATAATCTCGCATTGACTGATGATCCCCATTTCACAGAGGGGACAAGTGAGCGCCTTGCTCACGGGCATCAGCCAGGATCTCCTTGGGCAGACAGACCCTGTGGAATTTGAACCCCAGCCCTCCTGACTCCAGAGCTGGAGACCTTTGCGCTATGCAGTGTGGCCTCCCCAGGTGAGGAGCATCCACTGCTCCTTGGAAGGGGCCTGGTCCCAGCAGCTCTGCCCTGGGCAGGTCCCCCCACCACCACAACTGGGGCCTGAGAGCACCAAGGCTGGTTTTTAATAAGGAAGATGAATTTTCTCGGAAGCCCCGGGTTCGGGGAGCCGACCGAGGCTCTCTCTGCCCTTCTGGTGGGAGGGGGGCAGAGGCTTGGCCCAGTGGCCTCTCTGCTGTCTGCTGGGGGCCTGGGCTGTGGGGGACTACCACCCCAGGCCTGGAGGGAGCTGGCTCTGCACGGCCCGCGCTCTCTCCCCGCATAAGCCCACAGGATATTACACTGCCTTTGTGTGCCTGGTGACCCAGCTGCTGGTTATTGAAAAATTCCACTGCTCGGTGCAGGGCAGGCCCGCTGACCCCTCATCCCGGGACGCGCCTATCTTTCAAAAGATACGGGATTAGAGAGCCAGACCCGACCTGGAGCAAAGCCCCGTCTGGGGTGTCTGTGTTTTCCTGGCCTCTCGGGATACTGGCTGGAGTGGGCTCTTGGCGCAGGATTTAATTAGTTGGAATCAGCCTGCGATTACTGCAACGACTATTTACCCAGCCACTCTGCAGTCTGAGCCCTGCTCGGAACAAAGATGGGCCCCTCGGCCCCGCTGGCCAGGCCAGGGGCCCCATCTGAGCCCGGGCCCAGCTGCTGGGAGGGGAGGGCTGTGGGCCTGGCCAGGCCTTCTGCTGGCGCACCTCATTTAGACAATATTTGTGGGTTTTTGCAATGCAAAGCATCTACATGGGGCTTTTAAAAAATTAAAGCATCTCAAGAAATTTATGGCCGATTTCCGAGCGGGGCCCCTCCCCCCAGCTCATGGCGGGCGGCGGTGGCGGAGCAGAGCTGGGTTTACTGGGTGGGACTGAAGCCTGTGCATGGCATGGGTGAACTGGGTGTGGGGGCCTCGCCTGGGATGCTGAGCTCTGCGACAGCCGAACAGGTACCCTCACCTCATGCTTCCCTTGTCCCCCG
This sequence comes from Leptonychotes weddellii, assembly GCF_054177405.1. Lineage (NCBI taxonomy): Eukaryota > Metazoa > Chordata > Mammalia > Carnivora > Phocidae > Leptonychotes > Leptonychotes weddellii. The sequence goes on along the minus strand of NC_138382.1, from coordinate 72,664,631 downwards.
CTCTGCCACCTCTAATGCCCTCTGTCTGTCTGTCTGTCCTGCACGCCCCTCCAGGCAACGGGAGTAGTAGCAGCCAGCGTGGTTAGGGAGAAGGGGTCTGTGTGTGTACCCGCCTCCTGATTCCCATGCCTACTCACTACTACTCACTCGTTCTCACATGCGTGACTTCCAGCATGGTACACAGGACTGCACCCATAAATACCCTTCTACCCGCGCCTGTGTGCACCCCTGGATTGCACATGCGAACAGCCTCCAGGCCCCCCCACGGCCACCTACGTGTGCCTGCCAATCAATACTTGTGTGCGTGTTGGCCCTACATGTGGACACGCCCGTACACACACAGCGGCAGCCACTCACACCCACCTGAACGTTTCTGCCGAACCCTGCTCTTGACACAGACACACAAATGTGAGGGTCTGCACCCGTGTGCACACACGTGCTGTCCACATGTTCTCACGTGCACACTAACACATGCCACCTTTGAGGACCACACATGTGTACCACCATATCTACAGGCTAATTCTGAGCAAGTTCCCACATTTATACCCACACACAACAGCTTACACACCCATGAGCACACACACAGACATACACGTTTCCACCTGTGGGGACGCCCACTGCCTCTACTCACGTACGTGGCGTATGTCCGGCCACGGGAGGCTGCTGGGGCGGGCTCGGGGGTCTGCCCCTTAGAGGGATGTCACCCAGATCCAGGGGCAGGTGACTGTTCTGGGACCCCAGGCCTGCTGGCCTACACTGTAGGAGGCTAAGGCATAGGCCAGAGATACTCTTGGGAATTCAGATATGGGAGACCTCTCAGAGCGAAGTTTCTAGAAAAGCTGCCAGGCTGAGGTCCAGGGAGGGGCTGGGGGCCTGGGCACTCTGCCCACAGGTGTTCTCAATCCCTGGCTCAGGAGCCCAGCCTTCAGCTTCCTCTGAAGGAATCATCCCTCTCCTATGCCTCCCCCCACTCTGCCATGGTCATTGGGGTTCCTGTCCTGCCTCGTGGCCTGGGATGCTTGGGGGGGGGTCATCCTGGGGGCAAGGGCAGGGAAGGGGGATGCCCAGATTTGAGCCCAGACTTTGGGCTCCAATGACCTCCCTTTCTACCCTGCCCTAGATACAACTGACCCCTAGCCGCAGAGCCACATAACCTCACAAGTACACAGACACAGGGATGCGCCTATAACACACGTGGACACACACGTGACACATATATAGGGTGACCGGAATGCTATCTATTCACCCAGGGAAACAAAGGCATGGGCTCTGTCACCTACCCACCCCTACTCCTGCCGGTCTGCCGCCCGGAATGTCCTCCCATCTTCACGGCCAGTGCAAACCAGATTCTTCCTCCCTACCCCTCACCCCTGCCTGCCCTTCCTCTCCCCCTCTGGTTGCCAGGGCCAGGGCTGCTCAGAGCTCAAGTTCCCAGAGAGCCCCTGGACTGGGCTGGACCCAGGCCTGTCACAGTCTCCGTGTCCCATTCTAAGTGGCACACAAGTCTGACCGCATCTCGGTGTCCTTACCCAGTAAAGCATCCGCGGTGGTTTAACAAAGGTGAAAACAAGCAAACGCTTTGCTCACACTGTGAGCAAAAGGAACCAGCCACCTGAGGGCTTCTGACTCCCTGTTTGAGGATCACCCCTTGCTAAGCACCACCCCAGGAGGGCCTGGGCGGGGTGAGAGCTGGAGGCCCAGAGTGGCGGGCTTCTTAGGTGTCTGGAAGATGTGGATTCATCTCAGGCTTGTGACTTCACCTCCTGAGGCTCAGTTTTGTCATCTGTAAATTGGGAGGTTACAATCTGCCTTTGCAGGGCTCTGGTGAAGACACAGTGAGACAGTGAATGCAGAGAGCCTGGGCCAGTACTCAGGAAGTGATCCCATCCCCCTCCAAAGCCTAACCGTCCCCCAATCCCGAGGTTCCTACAGGCCCTTGGCCTAAGAGTTCCTGTCCCTGAACCCCAAACACCAAAGAATTCCCTCAGTATCCCTTCCTTGCCCTCCATCCCCTAACCTGCCAGGACACTAAGCTCCCTTTCACTTCCTCAACCTGCCACCTCTCACACCCCGGCCAGCCATGCTCTGAGGAGACTGTCCTTACCCACTGCTACGTGTTCACCTGGCCTCCTTTACTTTCCCAAACCACTATTCAGCTGAAAGTACCCAGCACCTTCCAGACCCGAGGATCCCACCCATCCATCCATTCATCCATTCATTCCACCAGCCCACCGTGTTTTCTGAGCAGCTACTGGGTGCCAGGACTGTGGAAGGGGCTGGACGTCTAAGCTCGACCCTCCTCGGCCATTTGCCACATTCAGCCATCCCTCTCTTCTGGAAACTATGAAGGGACACGGTCTTGACCTCTGCCCCGGCATATCTGCATGTTCCTGGTTCTCCACCTCTGAAATGCCAGGACCCTAGGGCTCTGTCCTCTTACGGCTTCGATGATCGCTTTGATGCCAAAAGCTCTCAAGCCACCCCGTTCCCGTTCTGTCGCACTGATCCCATCCTTCAAGCCCCCCTCTTTCTCCCCTGGGCTCCAGACCCCTTTACCCACCTGCTTCCTGGGCTGTTCTGAGTGGGTGCCCCCAGGGCAGCGCAGCTCAATGTGCTTACAGCCTCGTTCCTGTCACACAGCACACGTACACAAAGATATATGTGCCGGGACATTTGCTGAGATATTGTGTGCGTGTGACAGCGAGGCACTGAGTCCAGCCCAAAGGGCTGTCAGTGGGGGGTTGGGGCGGACGGGTCAATAAATCATAGCTCACCCATTCCCTGGACTGCTACGTCGTGGCTGCAGAGACGGAGGTACCTCCACGTGCGTGGACATGGGCAGACGTCCCCAGCATGCGGCTCGGCGGAGCAAGCACGGGCAGGGCGGAGCAGAGCAGAGCAAATACGGAGCCCGTAAAAACGAAAATCAATGGCATGTGCACAGAACATGCTCGCACACACACGTAAGAAAGGTCTGGAAGGTTACCCCTCAGTCCACTGACCACCTCTAGGAAGGAGTTAGGGGAAGGGATGAGGACTGTCCCATTTTGCTTGCCTTACTTCTGCTTCGTCTGAATTTATTTCACAACGAGCAACAGTGACTTCTATAATAAAAAAGAGAGAAAACGCCCCAACCCGGGTTTGTCACTTCCCCGCGGCTGAGCTCCTTGTGACCAGCTCTTCTGGACGTGACAACCCCCATGCTGCGCCCCCAGGCTTAGGTGCAGGCCTGCTCACGCCGGATTCCTCTTCCTCTCCTGCTCTCCCCACCTGGCACCCCCATCCCTGTATACCCACCCTGCTGGCCCTTCCTCTGGCCTCCTGGCTCTCTGGGAATGACAGAGTATGTCCCCTCAGCAACAGGGCAGAGTAGCCCTGACGTCTTATGTGTGGCCTCACTGTCCTCTCCGGCCAGCCAGAGCCTTCCTTCCACATTTACGTCTGCCGAAGGCCCAGAGATGGTGCCAGCCGGCGGGGGGGGGGGGGGGGGGGGGGGGGGG
>NC_138382.1:72618690-72661031 GCF_054177405.1 Leptonychotes weddellii | reverse complement strand
TGCCTCTGTCCCCACCCATCCCTCCTCCCGGCCTGCCTGCTGCCCCCTCCCCCCAGGGCTGTCTGTGAATGCTTTCTATCCTTGGGGCTAGATGGACTAGATTCAACCTTGTGCTTCCTCCACGGAGCCTGCCTATGCCCGGCAGGCATCCTCCTGTGGGCCCCTGGAAGGTGGGGAGCCCAGCAGAAGACCTGGGTTCAGATCAAGTCTGCCAATCCTCAGTTTTCCCATCTGTAAAATAGGGCAAATATGGTTGCTACCTCATAGGTTGGTCTGGGATTACTGAGCTCCAGGGTGTAGCTCTCAGCGCAGAGGCACGGGTACCCCAAAAACGATTCCCCTTCCCATCTTTATTTCAGGGGCACGCTGCAGCCTCTCAAGGCAAGTTCTGTCTGGTTTTTGGTCGGCTTTTGCATTAACCCTGGAGACAATGGTGCAGCCCTCAGGGAGGGCCTGTACTCCCCTCCTTGGGGAGGGGGGTGTCTGTGCGGGGGGGACACAGCTGAGATGCCCCAGGCTGGCATCCCGGGGGCGGGTGGGGGGCAGCTGGTGCCTGCTCTGTTCAAAGGCCAGCAATTCTCCACGGCTGGCGAAGGGCGGGTAGGGGGTCAGACAGGCCCCCTCCTCCGGAACACTCATCACCCAGGGGAGGGAGGTCGTCCGATCAGAGACTCAGAGACCCCGGCTCCGCAGCCCAGCACTGGGAGTGCTGGAGGAGGCTTTGTACCTCTGGAAAAGAGGGGCTGCCTCCCTTGGCCCTGGAGGAGCCCTCCTGGAGCAGCCCCACCAGCCGGCGGCCACTGCGAGCCCCACACTGGACGAGCCTTTTTGCCAACACTTAGTAAATACTCAATACTGCATTAAAGCAATAAATAGTCATTTTAAGGAAACCGAGACTCAATTTAGCCACCAGTCAGGAACAGCGGTTAGCAGGGCTGCGGAATGTCACCGCACAGCGGGCAGCCCCGCCCCCATGGCCCCAGCCCCAGCTCCAAGGGGGAGGCTGAGCAAAGGGTCCTGCCAGGCTGCACCACCCCTCCCCCCAAATCAGGTTACCGGTGTGTGGAGGGGGGGCTGGACTCAGCCGGCAGCTCCCTGGAGCTAGAGGAAGCCAGAGAGACAGGCGGGCACGGTTGGGAACGGCCCGCCCCCACGGGGGGACAACAACAACAAGGACAACAACTGTAACAAGAGCGGGCGGGAAGGAGAAAGCAATCCCCGCTGAATGGGCACTTGCTTGGTGCCAAGCACGGGGCTAAGTCCTGCACACGCGACACTCTATTTAACGCTTCACCATCTCTAAGGCAGAGACCTCGATCCCTATTTTGCAGGCAGAGAACCTGAGGATCAGGAAGGGGCATTGCTTTGGTCAAGGACAGGAATGATTTTGCACAATCTGGGCATTTATTTATTTATTTATTTATTTATTTTTACAACCTGGGCATTTATTAAGCACCTAGTACAAGGCCCTATCACTGCTCTATCCCAGCTCCCTGTCGGTGGCCCCTCGGCCTGGAACAGAGAAGGGGGAGTGTGCTGCTCCCTGCCCTGAGCCTGGCCATCGGATCAGGTCGGGGAGTGTGCTGGGCTGCGCGGGGGGGATTTGGGGGGCCAGGGCCTGTGACTTGGTCTCCGGAGTTATGCGGGCAAAACAAACAAGGCTCCTCTGTGAAGGGCTGGGGGATTTGTGCTCATTGCCATGGAAACCACACAGAGCGTGGGGGGGAGGGGAGCCTGGTGCTAGGCTCCCCTTTACAGATGTAAGAGCCCCACAGCCTCAGACCTGGGGCCGGCTGTGGGTGGCCTGGAGGCCGCTGGAGGCAAATGAGGGGTGGCTGGACAGACATCCCTTCCACCTGGTGTCTCCCTGGGCTGGGGTGAGAGGCAAGACCCTGGCACAGGACTCGGGCCGGGCTCCGTGGGCGCTGCTGGCACGGGAGGGCAGAGGGGCCCTGGCAGTCAGGACATGCCAAAAATACCAGGCAGAGATAAGAGCGGAGCTCCTACCCAGCGGGCTAAAAATAGCCCCGCGCTGGGAGGCAGAGAGGCCAGGGAGGGGGATTCCCCGCGGATGGCCTGGCCCACTGCCCCTGCATCATGGGTGGCCCTCTCGGGGACGGGCCCATCTCTCAGGCAGGGCAACCAAGGCCAAGGACAGGCCGAGGGCACTCGCATGCTGTCTCGGAAAAGGCACAAGTATCAGTGCCAGCTCTGCGCCAGGTACTGCTTGGCGCATGATCAGTTTAGTTTCTTCCAAAACAAATGGGGATGATGATGATGGTAGTAACAATAGCTATAGTTGTTAACGCTTACTGCACACTCGTCCTCTGCCAGGTACCATTCTCAACATCTCCTGTGTTCTGTCTCATTTCAGAAATGGGGAAGAAACGATAATTGTCCCCACTTCCCAGATGAGAAAACTGAGGGTCACAGAGGTCCCTTGCCAAAGTCACACAGCTGTGGGAAGTGGCAGGGCTGGGATTTGAAGTCAAGTCTCTCTGACTCCAGAGTTTTTAAACCTTGGGTTGTTTAGCTGAGGCCGGCAAGGCCCAGAGAGGGGCATTCACCTGCCCCAGGTCACACAGCAAACGAGCTAGGATTGGAACCCAGGGTTTTCTGACTTCCAGGTCCCAGGCCCCTCTCCAGGTCCCAAGTGAGTCACCACAGCGGATGCCATCCTCCTTGCCAAAAGTGTCTGGACTGTGCCCTTTTGTTCTTTCCACTTGGCAGCCCTGCCCCCACTCCAGCCTCTTCTGTCTTGTCTGTCTGTCTGAACTGCGGGTACCAGCCTCCCTGCCTGTCCCCTGTGGCACAGCCCCGCCCAGAGGAAGGCCAGGCCAAGGGCCTGGGGCTGCCCTGTCTAGACACTTCTCGAAACTCGGCAACGGTGGCCGCTCTCAAGGGCCCAGCCTGGCTGGGCCCGGCAACAATGGGCCCTCTGTGCCCAGCTCGGGGCCTGCTTCAACAGGCCGCCCACCGGTTCCCAGCCCAGCCCCAGCCAGCCCCACACACTTCCGCCATACCTCCCCAGGCCCCTGTGCCCACCCTGGGAGCAGGCATCCTTCCCCCCGAGGGCAGGGCGTGGGAGTCACATGCAGCTAGACCAGGGAACTGGTTCTGCAGAATTCCCTGGGCTGTGCTCCCAGGCTGCGAGCCAGGAGGTCTCCAGGGGCAGGAACCAGATCGGATGCCATACACAGGCTGTGACATTTCAGTCCCTGCCACCACCCTCAAGCAAAGAGGCTCCTGGCCCCATTTTACAGCGAGGGCAACTGAGGCCGAAAGGGAACTCCCACGCTTCCATGTACTGAGCAGTCACCTGTGCCAGGCCCACGCTAAGCACATGGGCCGTCTCTCAGGCAGCACAACCTCTGAGCGCAGGTACCGTATTAATCCCATTTGTTCAGATGAGAAAAAATGCCAGCTGAGAGAGGAAAAGTGACTTTCGTAAGGCCACATAGCCGGCAAGTGGCAAAGCAGGGACTGGCAGTCATCCAGGTCTGTCTGACTCCAGGTTTCTTTAACCCTCAGGGTGCTGGGGGTATGAGCCTGTGGGAGGCGGCGGCGGGCAGGGGGCTCTGCTGCCCCGCAGGTGCCCTCTGTGCCCAGTGGGCCTAGCGCTGGGAGAAAAGCCCACTCCGGAGCCATTCCGCCTCCACAGTCCCTGCATTGTTGATTCATTAGGTAATTTCCCTGGAAGCACCAGCTGTTCGGAGGGTGGGGAGATGACTGATTGAGGCGGAGAGGGGGGCCGTGGGGGCCACTGGGCTGGGGCAAAGGTCATGCCTGGCCAGGTGTCCTCCCTCCCTGCCGTGGCGGCCACACCTTGCAGGGACCCCTGGGGGCTCTGAGGACAGTGAGGGGGCAGGCCCAGCGCCTCCCACCGGGGGCCTGGCATTTCCAGGTGTCTGCTCGAAGATGCCGGGCCACAGCTCCACCGCGGGCTGGCGGGTGGGGAGGGGCAGGCCAGGACCCCACCCGGCCCCCCCAGAGCCCCAGGCTTCTGGCTTGCCCAGCTGAGCTGCGGCAGTTGGGATGAGCGGGAGGGGCCTCCCTGGTCTATGGCTCCTCTGAGGGCTGCCTCTCCATGCCCTCCGGGCTGGCCCGTTAAACCTGCCCCACTGCCCAATAAACAGACAGCAACCATGTGCTTCAGCTCAGCTTCAGTGCCCCCCACACGCCACCCGGGGCAGCTGCCCTGGAGCTGTCTGCTGGCCCCATCCTGGGCTGTCTCTCCTGTCCTGCTCAGAAGCCCGCCCTGGCCCTGCTGGAGGGGCCAAGGGGGCCCTGAAGGCACGGCTGCTTCGAGTGTCTACACCGGCCTCAGGTCGCCCTGCGTGGCGTGGTCTCAGAGGTTCTTCTACGCTTCTTCCCCAGGCTACCCCTTTCCCATCCCAGGTCTTAGATCTTGGTTTTCTGGGGACGCCTTCTGTGGGTTAAGCGCCCTGGCTCTGCCTTTCCAGCAGTGGCTTGTGTGTCCCTCATCGTGACCACGGCCCCACCAAAGGCCCCAATGCCGTCTGTTTTGTGGTTCGTGTCCTCAGCCCTCCCAAAGAGCCACAGCAGGCACGGACTGGGGTTGGCTTGGGGTACAGGTGCTCGGGGAACACTGGTGTCCGACGAAGGAAGGGACAGACAGGTGCAGTTAAGTGAACGTCCCCCAAAGTCTCACAGCCGCCCTGCGATCGAGCTGACCTACCGTATTTCAAGCCCCGCCACGGCGCCTCGTGGTTCTAGGCTTTGGTACCTGCGCTTTACCAGTCGCAACTCAGTGAACCCTCACCGTGACCTGTGGAGGTGGGTACAACTGTTACCACTCCCAGTTTCCAGAGAGGTTACGTTACTTGCCCAAAGTCTCAGTGGTCGAGCTGGGGTTTGACCCAGGCCACCTGTCTCCTATGGTCCATACTAATTGCTGCACACTCTTACACTGGCCTCAGAAATCACCTCTTGGGCGACGCCAAGAGGGTCTACCTTGGCCACAGAAAGCTTAGATTGCCTTGGCCACACCAGGACAACCACTAAGGTTGGTACAGACACACACAGGACGGCCTCTGAAGCTAGTGTAGACCACCCCACATAGAACCACCTGGGCGGCCAATATCAGCAGCCCCTTCCTTCTAGGACAACCTCTAAGGTCAGGGTAAACATGCAGGACAATCTCTGAAAGCAGGCCAGTGTCCACAGCCAGAAGATGGAGCAGAGTCCCTGTACTGACCTGAATGTGGAGGAGGCTGGATGGGCCAGGGCCAGCCATGCGGGGGCGGTGGGTGGGGGGGGGACGGGTAAGCGCCTGCAGGGCTGGCCCATCCCTGGCCCAGCTGGGGCACAGGAGGGCCTCCTGGGGGAGGCGTGAAATTGCCATTCTCTACTGAGGGGCTGCTGCTAGAGGGAGGCTTCCGGGCCCAGCTGGGAGGGGGGTCAGTGGGCGCCCCTGGACATGTTCCGCCCAGGCCCAGGACCCTCCTCACCACCTGCCCAGCACTGGTGGCCAGGACAGGAACCAGACAAGCCTGGGGCATGAGTTGCCTGAAACTGTCATGCTCTGTGGGGCAGGGGGTCCATTCAAGCCTGTGACAGGGCCCTTCTGGGGCCAGACAAAAGGCACCAGCTCCGGGCAACAGAGAGTAAGGAGTGTGCCTGTGTGTGTGTGTGTGTGTGTGTGTGAGTGAGAGAGAGAGAGAGAGAGAGAGAGAGAGAGTCTATGTGTATTTTGCATGCATCTCTGTGTGTCTGTCTGCCTTTGTGTATGTCTGTCTGTATATGAGGGAGAAGAGACCCCAGCAGACCCACCCTCAAACATGCCAGCCCCAGCCCCAGGAAAGCACAGCCTCTTAGCCTCTGGAAAGGTCCTCCCCGTCCTGCACCCCAGCCCCAGGTCCGGCCTGGCCCATCCCACCGTGAGGCTTCTGAATGCCTCTGGCCCCCAGTACAGATGTCCCGCCTCTGTCAGGAAGTCCTCCCTCCCCACCCACCAAACTAAGGCCTGAGATGGGCAAGGGGCTCTCTGGATTGGGACGCCTGGCCTCTCCTGCTGCAATTAATGCAAATGATTTTCCAAGGTTTTGGCTTGATAATTTGATTATTTGTTTGGCATTTATCTTAAGCAAAGTGGATGACAAATAACTGCAAACTAATGTGATAAAAACCATTTATAAAGCTGCCTCGTTCGGGGGCCTTCTCCTAACTGTTTATGACAAGGTAATAATGCTGCCGTGTGTGTCCGCCTGACTTTAAATTGGTTACTTAGAGGCATGATGGATGAGGGGCGAGGCCACCTTCTTCTGAGGAGAGCTCCTGATTTCTGATCTCATTTTTGAGGATAATGAATTATATCTAATTAGACCTTCCCAAATCTAATCAGGAGGTGGGAATTTGGACAGCAGGGAGGGGCTGGCAGGCGGCAAGGAGGGCAGAGGGTCAGCAGGCGGGGTGCTCCCAGGCCCCTGGAGGCCTGGCTGCCTGGGGGAGGGGGCAGCCCAAACTAGGAGACGGGCTTGCTTCTGGCCCACTCCCGGTGCCCTGGCCAGAGAGATGGAGAGCTGACAAGTCCCTTCCTGGCTGTAAGTCCTTCCTCTCTTCCCCTGAACTCCAAACCTGGCATTTGCTACCCTTTGCAGGCTCAACCCCTCCTGCCCTCTGGTCCGATCTCTTATCCCTCTCCCAAATCCTACAACCCAGCCACCACTCTTCCTAAAGACAGTGTTCTTATTCATGCCTCCCTGAGAATTCCCTCTCTGCCCTCCACATCTAGGAATCTCCAACTTAGCCCCTCTTTTGAGAAGCTTTCTCCCATCTTACTGCTACTTCCCCCAAGTGAGGCCCCAAGGCCCCTGTTCATCCCTTCACCAGACTGCTAGCCCATGCTGGACCTTGATGCTAAATGTAGTCAGCACCCCTTCTGGCCCAGACATAGCTCTGTACCAGGTGAACAAAGTCCAAGATGGATTTCAGTCTCCTACTCACTCCCTTGGCTGGGTGCCCTTGTGCAGTGAACAACCTGAACAACAGTACATAAAGAGTCTTAGATGCTCTCACAAAACTGGGAGCTCCCTGGGGTTCCCTTACTTATCTTTGTATGTTCCATGCCTGGTAAGGTGGCTGGCCCACAGCATATCCTCACTATTTGCTTGCTGAATGCCTGCCTGACTGAATGGACAAAAGCATTGACATCATCCCACTTCAAAAACTCTGGCCTGGGAGTTGCAGGACTAGGGCATCCATGTCCCTGTGGAAGTGTCAAGGGCTCTGTGGTGAGGATGCCCTACCACCCTCCCTCGTGAGGCTTCTGGGATCCAAAGCCCATGGGCCTTTCCCTCCCTCCCTGCCCCCATTACGGGCAGGCAGCCCTGCTTCCATGCATAAGGTGAGCCTGGAAATAAGTCACTTTAGGGTAGCAACTTACGCATTATAAGCAGAGTTCTGTTTGCAGAGAACTAGAAGTATGATCAGATTCCCAAGTGCACTCTGCCTGTTCTGTGTATTTTGTGTGTCATAGAAAACACCTGCCCAGTCTTTAAAAATGCCCCCTTCAGTGCTTTTTGCACACTACTGTGTTCATGCTTTCCAATTTCCTCATCTTCCTTCCCAGAGACAGTCTTATGTCCACTTTGTCAGGCTGGCGATGCTTTCCTCAGTGGGAAGAATCTCTTATTCTAGCGCTTTTATCTGGCCGATTTCCCACTTATTTTACTTTTTTAAAAGTTCAGAATAAAATGTAATAAAACACTCAAAAACATGCATTCATGTTGCTTCAAAGGTAGCAATGGGGCCAGGTGAGTGGCTGGCAGGAGCCAGTGCCACCTCAGAAGGGGGTCATTCCTCCTTTCATCAGGTGATGGGCAAATGCTGGCTCCAGGATGGAGGACAGTCTGGGGGTATGGGTGCATAACGTCTCCAAATGTGGCCACACTCAAGTGCAAGGTCAGAAGGCCTGGCGTCCCCCCAACTCAGTGGTTCTCACCCAGGGACGATCCTACACCCCAGCCCTGGGGAACTTCAGTAGGATCCGAAGGCATTTTTGGGTGTCATCACTGCGGGCAGGGTACCAGTGGCATCTTGTGGGTAGAGGCTGAGATGCTCTCAATGCGTAGGCCAGCCCCCCACAGAACAGGATGACCCGGGCCAGGTCAGTGTACCGGGGCTGAGCAACACTTGAGGCATGGACAGTAGCAACGTGCCACCTCCCTCCTGTTGGGCTCCTAAGTCCTACCTGCCCCCATGTCCCTTGAGCTCCCTGGAGCATCACATCTCTTCCTTCCTCGGCAGATTACCCCAGATATGCCTTCTCTGAGCAGCTTCTGAGCTCTTCACCCTTGTATGAAACCATGAGCTGGGGGACACAGCCTCTGCTGATGATCTTCCTATTTTACTTCATTGAAAGATTTAATGAGAGCCTCTGATGGGCAGGCACCAGGCAAGGATTGGGGGATTTGACACCTGCCTGTTTTCCATTCCTCATGTAAGACACCTGCAAAAAATGAATCTGGTAACAGGAAATTAAAAAAAAAAAACAAAACCCGAAAATCTCTGCCGCTGCAGTTGACAACCTCCTGTGGTTAGAGGATGGGAATCCTCTACCCTGTCCTAGTGCCTCTTCTGTCCGGGCTGCTAGGATGCTCAGAGTTCAATGTAATCTTCATCTTGGTAAGATGTTAGCTTAGGTACTTGATTTACTTCCCCTCTACTCTCCACGAATTTGACCCACTGTTTTTATTTTAAGATTCTTGGAGGGGACCTGGGTGGCTCAGTCGGTTGAGCATTGGACTCTTGATTTCGGCTCAGGTCATTATCTCGTGGGTCATGGGATCGAGCCCCGCATCCAGCTCTGCAGTCGGTGGGGAGTCTGCTTGAGGATTCTCTGCCTCGGCCCCTCCCCCCGCAACTCGTGCTCTTTCTCAAAAAAAAAAGTCTTGGGAGCTGCCTCCCACCCTTTTAGAAAGTAGTAGGTGTATACCACAAACAGGGACCACACCACCATCCCCGGCGCAGCAGGAACCACTTTGTGGATTGCTTGCCCCACGTTGTTACTTTCAATGACCAAAAGAGCAGCATCCCACACCTTGTGCACGTACTAAAAACCACTGGACTGTACACTTTGAAATGGTGAATTTTTATGTAATGTGAATTTACATCTAAAACAAAACAACAACAGTATATCCTCATTTCCGATGGAGGCTTGAGAAGGCAAAGGACTTGCCCAAGGTCAATTCAGTCATTGAACAAATATTTTTGGGGCAGCAACTGTGTGCCAAACACTGTTGTGGGTGCTAGTGGTACACTGGTGAACAAAACAGTGAACAAAACTGCTTATGCTGTGGGGAGCTTCTCAGCTGATAGGAGACAGAGCCAGGATTCCACCGGAGGACGCCAGTCATCCTGAGGCCCCCCCTTCCCAGCTGCCTACCTGTCTTTGCTCTTGGGACAGAACAACTCTGTGCTGGGCCGGACCCCCAACTTCTAGCGCTCTGGCGAGCTCCCTCAGCCTCACCCACCAGCGGCCCATCTGGCTTGTCCCCTCAGCAGAACCAGCGTGTCCCCACTGTCTTGCACAGGGAGGACACTCAGGTATTCTCATCAAAGGGCCCCACCACAGGAGGGCTGAAAGATAGAGCTAGCCAGCCCTCCTGGCTTCAGCTCCAGGCCAGGGCACCTTGGAGGGCCTCCCAAAAAGGTAGTGCTCTCACAACAAAAGCACGGCTTTATCACTTGCACACCTATGGCTTCCCTGGCTCCTCCCAGGAGCTGCATGCGGAAAACGTTATCATCACCTCCCCATTTCACAGGGTAAAGCGACTTGTCCAAGGTCACACAGCTGGCAAAAAACAGACCCAGGACTGTGTCCCTACTCTTCCCACTGGCCCACCCTGTTCCCTGTGGCAAGCTCTGGGCCTGGCATTCAGAAGGCACCCAATAGTTGTTCCTTTATTTCCCTCTCTCGAGTCAGCTGCTCAGGCTTTGGCACTCAGGGCATGGGGGAAAAGGCAGAGGTCACAGGGGGAAGGCTCTAAAACTGGGACATGTGGCTGCAGTTTGGCAAGAGCGAAGCAGTCTCTTCCTCCACCGACCCCAGCCCCCGGCTGTCTGTCATCACCCCTAGTGGGTACACCAGGCCAACCTGCGTACCCAGCGCCCGCCCACCCATGTGTTCATCATTCATGCAAACTAGATTTGGGCGCCTGCTCCCTGCCATGTAGACACAAGGCTCACAGTGCTGAACCAGACACAGTCCCTGCCTTCGAGTTATTTGCCGTCTCTGGGGAAGACTAGCGAGTAAACAGACCATGACAATACGGTGGGATCGGGGCTGGGATGGGGGAAGCACAGTGGGCTGCCAGAGCCTAGCCAAGGGGCTGCGAATGCAGACAGAGTGTTGGGGAAGGCTCCCCAGATATTGTAGCCCGGCTGAAACCTGCAGGAGGGGTTAGGAGTTACCCTAGAGGAAGAAGCAGGGGTGGGTGCTGGACCCCAGTGGTGGGGATGCATCCCAGGGCCAGCATGTAGCCCGGAATGGCTGGAATGCAGAGGCAAAGCAAGTGGGGGCCAAGGAGGTGGGCAAGGCAGAGCTAGCAGTGGGTTTTGTGTTCCTGTCCTAACGGTGGAGCTGGGACACATCTGGGGTCTGCAGTGATGTGGTGAAGGCTGCGTTTGAGAAGGTTCCAGCACAGTGGGTGGGTTGAAGGGGCCAAGCCTGGAGGGGGAGAACCCAGGTAAAATGGAGACAGGAGCCAGGGCAGTGATGGGAGGATGGAGAGGAGAGAGTTCCAGAAATGATTAGGATGAAGTGAGGAGCGCCTGGGTGGCTCAGTTAGGTGTCTGACTCTTGATTTTGGCTCAGGTCATGATGTCAGATGAGATCAGGCCTGCATTGGGCTCTGTGCTCAGCGGGGAGTCTGCTTGAGATTCTCTCTCTCCCTCTCCCCCTCCCCACTCCCTTTTCTTTTTCTCTCTCAATCCCTCTCCAAAAAAAAAAAAAAAAAAAAGAATTAGGTGAATGGCCAGGCATTGATGATTGGATGCTCGGGAGCAGGGAATAGAGAGATGTACCAGGACAGTGCCCTGGTTTTCAGCTTGGGAGCCTGGTAGATAGAGGTGTTATTCACTAAGATTAAACAAAAGAAAAAAAACCCAAGGGGTTAGGGGTGGGGGTCGGTGGTGGGAGTTGGGAGAGGGGTGAGGCTATAAAAGGGCCACGGGATGAATGTCTGTGAGAGAACTGGACTGTATCTCATCCGTGGTGGCGGATACAGGAGCCTGCACAGGAGGTAAACTGACAGACCGACAGGCACACGTGTGCATGCGAGTGCTCACACACAAACGCACGCATGTAATGCAGGAGAAATCTGAATACGATGGGGGACACTGGACTGATGTCAATGTCCTAGTTGTGATACTGTACTTTAGTTATAGGAGATGTTTCCATTGGGACGAACTGGGTCAATGGTACAGGGATCTTTTTATATTTTGCCTTACAATTGCACACGAATCCCCAATTCTCTCAAAATAAAAAGATGAACTAAAAAAACAGCTACTTGGGATCCCCGCACAGGGGGTGGGGGGGGGATGGGTTTGGGGTAGGGTAAGAGTCTCAAGCTAAGTCGACTCCCAGCACAAAAAGAGCCAGGCCCCGTGGCACTCTGGGGCCCACTGCCAGGTCCCTGCCTTTGGGCACCCTGGCCCTCTAGCTGGTGTTCCTCCTCTGTCCTGCCTGACCCTGGACTGGACTAGCCCTCCTCACCTAATTTGGCCTCTCCCACAGGTTCTTTCTTTCCTATAAACATCACCAGGGTCACACCTCAACGTCGTGTCCCACCCTCCTCGCCCTGTCCCTGCTGTACCCATGAGTGACCTGTGACCTCACTTAACCATCCCATCCCCTTGTTCCCACAGGCCGGTGCGGGCTTCCGGGACCGGCACTCCCAGGCCAGACCTGAGCCCCTTCCTCTTGTCCCTCCCCCCACCCTGCGCAGAGCTGCTCTGTTTTGAGCCCACCCAAACGCACCAAGTCACGCACGGGAGGGAGCTGTGCGTGGACTAGCGCAGTGATACAGTGACTGACGTGCACACGTGGACAGACACACAGGCACACAGACCAGCGCGCATGGAGACACGGAGACCGTGGACGCGCGCAAAGATGCGCGCGCACCAACAGATCTGGAGCCCCGCCCCCCACCTGCAGACCGGCTTCCCTGCCAGGTGCAGCGATCACGCCCCAAACAAATCCCAGCTGATAAGGACACTGCCTTTGAACCGGAGCCCTTCCCTCCGCTGTGATCAGATAAGCAGGCCGGGAAGAAAGAGAAAATCCCCGCTTTTTCTCCTCCTCAGACTCCTGCTGTGCTGCCGCTCCACACAGAGGGGCTGCCTGGGGGCCTGCGCCCTGCCCCGCCCCGCCGCGCCCCCTCTCAATCACGCCGCGGATCACAGGCACAGTGACAGGTCGCTCCTCCGGTTTGGGTTTCAAGCCCGAGGAGCTGCAGCCGCAGGCAGCCAAGCTGGGGCCCCTACACCTGGGTCTGATGGGCCAACTGGGGGGCCTCTGTTGTGGGGACCCTGCCTCAAAGGTCCTGGCTTGTGGGGACCCCCCGAGCTTCATGGGGTATCCACCTAAGGGCCCCCCTACCTCAGGCACCCTGGCTTGTGGTTTTGTTTTTTGTCTCAGTAGCCCTGGCATGTAGGGTCCTCTACCTCAAGAACCCTGGTTTATAGGCTTCCCCTATTTTGTGGGATCACCTGAGCTCAAACCTTGGTTGGGGGGCTCCCACTCAAACCAGTATGTGGGAACTTCCATCTAAGATTCTGGCTTGTAAGTCCCCACCCCCCTCAAAGGCACTGGTTTAGAGGATCCGTGGGTGCACACCCCAGCTTGTTGAAACCCCAGCTGAGGGCCTGGCTTCTGGGGAATCCTATAGATCCTGGCTCTAGAGTTCAGAATCCAGGTCTTTCAGGATCCCTTTCCTCCCCAAAGAGCCAGGCACTGAGACCCAGGAGGCCTCAGGAGAAGGACCTGGGACCTAGGGGAGAGGGGTCAGGCGGGTAGGTTAAAGGGGCAGGGTTCCCACGGCCCTGCCTGGGGCTGAGGCGTAATTAGAGGTCTCAGGTGTGTGTGTTGTGGGGAGGGGTGGGCTCAGAGGGCCTTCGTATTGTTTATCCTTCACAAAGACCCCCAACAGGGGGCCACCGTCCCCCCCTTGAGACAGCTCTGCGTCTGAGCTCTGGGCTGCCCCAGTTCCCTGCACCCCACCCCCCTTGCACCTGCCGGCAGCCTGCCAGGAGGACAGCAACCCTTAGGGGTCGAGGGACCTGCATGGGGTCTGTAGCCGAGAGGCCAGGTTGCCCTGGAGCCCAGTGCGGGTCGGAACCCCCTCCTGCTCCTCCCAGCCCTCCTTCCAGGTGCCTCCCCGCCACTCAGCTGACTCAACAGAAAACCCCATGATTTATTTATGCCCAGGAGCAGCCTCTGCCCAGGATGCAGATGGAGGAGGATCCATTCAGCCCCAGAGAAGAGAGGGAGATGGGGGAGAGGGAAGAGAGACAAACACACAGAGTGCGAGGGAAGCAGGCCTGTCTCCACCCTGGAGCCTCATCCAGGCCCCTGTCCCCACATCTCCACATCCAAGTGCATCTTTCCCCATCACTGCCTCATCTGGGCCTTAGCAGACCCAATTACTTATAATAAACAATTCCGTTTATCTTTATCAGAATCATTACCTAAATTGGCTACATGACACATACTGTTCTCTAAGTGCGCCCCGGGGAGGAGGGGCCATAAAAGCCGGGTTCTGCACTCCGTAATTATCCCTCCATGGGCCATAAACCATTACACTGGTGTTTAAAATAGGTATGGCGAGCAGTTTCCCGGCCCGCCAAGGGCCGCCCAGGGCACCCACGGAAAGGATGCGCTCGAAGTTTTGCTGCGGCCAACAACTTGCAGTTGCTTGGAGGCTCCTAATAGGGATCCTGCGAGGCCCTGGCTACGCGGTCCTCGGGCAGGGCGGGGCGTGCGGGGCCAGGCCCGGGAGTGGGCAGCCCCAGCAGGCAGGCAGGCAGGCAGCCAGGGAGGGGCCGAAGGGCCATCACGGGGCTCTCCGCGGGCATAACAAATGTTCTCTTTCCCCGGACAACCGGGCCCCCTCCCCTGCGGCTGCTGACTTGGGCTTTCCTCACTGTTTGCAGAAACGACTCCACCGCCCGTGGGGCTGGTCTCCCCCTCGTCATCCCCGGGGAGGCCCACGTCAGCATCTCACTCGTGATTAAAACAAAACACCGGCTGCCCCCTCGGAGCCCCGCCTGTCTTTCAGCTGACCCGTCAGAGCTGCTCTGGTTTGTCTTCCCAGAGGCCTCTGCTCTCTCTGGCCTCCAGGGGGGCTGCCCAGGTCTGCATCCCTACAAATGGCCCATGCCCCTGGCAGCCAGGCCCCGTGCTTGATGGCAGAGAGCCCTCTGAGACCTGCCTGCACAGCATTCAGCGGCTGGGCACGGAGACGCAGAGGTGGTCAGACAAGAGTTCCCAGCAGTGCAGGACCCAGAGGGACAAAGGGGTGTCATAATGGAGGGCTCCCGGTGGGCCTCTGCCTGGGGACATGGGGAGACGATGAACAGGAGTTCCCCATGCTGAGAAAAGGAAGGAAGAACATTCTTGCCCGCAGGTAGGGCAGGGTGCAAAGCTTTGGAGGTAGGGATAAAACTGATGTTTGAGCATAGTAAAAACATTTTGTGTGCTTCGAATAGTGGTTCTCAAAGTGAGGTTCCCCAGAATAGTGGCCTCAGCGTCAACAAGAATCTTATTAGAAATGCAAGTCCTCGGGCCCTACCCTAGGTATACTGAACCAAGAACTCTGGGGAAGTGGAAGTAGCAATCTGTAGTTTAACAAGCCCTCTGGGGATTCCGATGGCTGCTTGTCTTTGAGAACTCTGGTGCTAGAGCATCCGTGAGGTGGGGAGACTGCGAGGATGCAGGGGATTAAGCAGGGGAGCTGCCTTTGGGAAACTCCTAGAAGGTCTTGAATCCCTTGGAAGGGTGCTGAAGAGCACGGAAGTCTTTTAAGTAAGAAAGTGACAAGGTCAGGTTGACATTTTAAGAAGTGCACTCTGACTTTAGGGGGGAGTGGCAGCTGGAGGTCAGGGAGGCTAAGAGGAGGTCTATGCAGCTGTTCAGGAAAAGGATGGAGAGGTCTGGATTGGGGGATGGCTGAGGGTACAGGGGGAAGGGGACAGATCTGCGTGACAGTCCAGGGGTCAAACAGGCAGGATGTAGGAGGTGAGGGACAGAGAGGCATCGAGGAAGCTGACCTAAACACCCACGAGGATGATGCGTGCCTCTCGCCAAAGAAGAAGTAAGGTTCTGGATGGGTGGGGACCATGACTTCAGGTCAGCAGAACCTGAGGGGCCTGCAGAGCCCTCACACGAGCCAGTTAGGATGTACATAGTTGATGCCCCACCCAGGGGAGCTCTGAGTCTGGAAGTTGCTCGAGTGTAGACAGGGCTGGAATCATTGCCTCCCTCCACCCAGTTACTTGGTCCCAATTTGGGGTCCCTACTGTTGCAGCCTCTTCAGTCCTGGTGGCCTTTATGGTCCCAGGCAGCCTGTTACTCATTCCTAATGCCTCCTACCGGCAGCCCAGCATCAATCTGCCAGCTTCCAGCCACTATCTTCGGTTGGAGAGGTATCCATCCACGTGTTGGTGCATTCACCTATCCCTCTGGCTTGCTGAGCCCCCACCGCGCCCATCCCTGTGCTCCTTGCTTTATAGTCATTATTTTCCCCAGTATTCCCAAACTCCCCTGGGCGAGGGATGATTAGCACCATTGTACAGATGAGAAAGCGAAGACTGAGAGAGGCCAAGTCACCCGCACAACGTAATACAGCAAGTACGTGAGAGGGGTTGAGATTTGAAGCCAAGTCCTGTCCCCACCACTCTGCCCGGATGGCACCTGTGTTCTTCTCCAGCTGCAGGGCTCCAGCCCTGCCCGGTTCTCCCAGGGCAGGAAGGGGCTGGTGCCCACGGCAGGCAGACCCGAGGGGCTGGGGCCTGCCTTGAGGCCTCCTTAATGTGCCCATAACTCATTCCCTGGGTTCACTAATGTTCCCTGCTATTAGTGCCAAGCACAGCTAAGCAAACTACAAAATATTCCTCCGACTCAACAATCAATTTCCATATTGTTACAAATGGAGTCCACACCCGCCACGGTTCATTTTTCTTCAAGGGCCTTTTTTTTTTTTTCTCTTTCCTTCTCTTTACCCACTACAGTGAGGAAGTCATTACCGAGTGTTATGAATTTCACAACGTGCGGAAAAAATATAAATGCATACCGCATAGAGTCAGGGCCACATGCTGAAGAGCTGCCTTCCTCTGCCCCACCAGCTCTGAGCCTCCTCCCTGAGTGGCTTCCTGAGAGGGTCATCCGGGCACACAACGCTTGAGCCACCCTGGGGCCACTGACTGCTCCCCAGACCAGGCAGAAGGTGCCCCGCATTTCTGGGTGTTTGCATCTGCTGTCTACTGTCAGCGCCTTTCCCCTTGGGTCCGTCCCGTGGGCTTCCAATCCACATCCTAACCCAGTTCTTGCGCATCTGGGTTGTTGTGCAAGGCCGTTCACCGTGGAAGTGGGCGTCCAGGGAAAATCTGACGAAACCCCCCTGTCCATCATGCGGGAACTGGGCCAGTGGACAATGAGGAGGCACTGATATGCTGACATGAAAAGCAGTGTCCAAACAGCACATGCAGCATAATCCCATTCTGTCCAAAAGTTACGCACGGAGAACTGAAAGTGAATGTGCAGAACAATGTCTGGAGGAATTTATCCCATCCTCTGCAGGAGTCTATCTCCAGGGACTGGTCCTTGCTGGGGATGGGGAGGGAA
The DNA here is from genome assembly GCF_054177405.1 of Leptonychotes weddellii. Lineage (NCBI taxonomy): Eukaryota > Metazoa > Chordata > Mammalia > Carnivora > Phocidae > Leptonychotes > Leptonychotes weddellii. The sequence continues at coordinate 72,644,167 of NC_138382.1, read as the reverse complement.
GGGATGGTTCCCATTTTTGTTTGTATAGTTTGTATTCTCTATCAGCTGAATTTTTCGTAGCATGCATTGCTTTGGTAGTAATAATAAGAAAAAGGATATTTATTTAAGAGTGAGTTCATTTGTCACCTCTTACCTAAGCAAGACCTTCCAGACCCACCAAAGCAAAATATGTTAGTCCTTCCTTTTAGCATACCCCTGAACCTTGACTCTAGAGCTTTTAGGGCAAGTATCGTGTTCTGTGTGTATCCCCCCCACCTACACCCCCCCACCCCCACCCTTTAGGCCATGACTTTACTCAATGCCCCTCAGCAACTCTAAAGCCAGCACACAGTGTGAGCGAGCACCCTGCCCGCCCCCACTCCCTGGGCAAGGACCTTGCCTGCAGTGGCCCAGCACTAGAACAGGGCCTGGCACAGGGGAGGAGCTCAAGCAAGACACATGGACTGGACCAAGAGTTTGATTCTGGGAACATTGTCTCTAAGAGCTAGACTCTGCTCATCCCCCAGAAATGGAACCCAGGAGCTAAGGGGCTTATCTTACAAATGTGCAAACCAGCCCTGGCGCCACTGGAGTGGAGTGTGCTGCACCTAGTTATCTGACTACCTGTCCGTCTCCTGTGCCAGACTGTGAGCCCACGAGGACAGGCTGTGTCTATATGTTTCACTGTTACATCTTCATTTGTCTAACATGGGGTCTGGTATGGAGTAGACCCTCAGTGACTACTGGCTGGCTGGCTGGCTGGATGAGTGGGTGGATGGATGGACAGACAGATAGGTAGATGGTCAGGTAGGTGGATGGGTAAATGGATAGGGAGATGGGAGGATGGGTGGGTGGCTGAACAGATGGATGGGTGGATGAGTGGATGGATGGATGGAAAAATGAAGGATAGATGGGTTAAATGGATAGGTGGTAGAGAGATGCATGGATGGGTGGATGGATGAGTAGATGAACAGATGGATGGGTGGATAAATGGATGGGTGGACAGATGGATGGCTAGATGAATGGGTGGGTGGATGGGTGGATGGATGGAAAGGGTGTGGTGGGTGGATAAATGGGTAAGAGGGGTCAGCACACCTTCCTGCCTTTCTAGGCACTCAGACATTCCTTCTGTCATTCACGTACTACTCTGGGGCATCACCCCATGTCACATGGAAGCAAACTGAGGGTCTCTTTCTCTTCTCAAAAGGAAGAAAAGAGATTAGCCCAATGTTTTGCCCCTGGTCCAGAAGCCAGGGATCTCAGGTCTCAAAGAAGGAGAACTGAGCCAAGATTCTAACCCTCTGCGCCCTGGGTCAATAATCCACTCAGGAAGTATTTAATTGAGTGTCTACTGGGCACCAGGTACTGTACTAAGCATTCTGAACGAGCCATGGCAGGCCCGCCCTTCACTGCTCTTCCATCCCAGAGTACAGCGGGACTGTTTCCTTAAACATCCTCCCTCATCAGCTTCTCCCCACTAACCCACTCTCCAAGAAGCAGTTGGGGTGTCACTGCTCCCTTGCTTAAAACCTTGCTGTGGCTCCCTTTGGACTCTAGTCTCAACTCGAAACTCTTAAACACAGAATCTGAGAATTCTGAGGATAAGCCCCACTTCCTTTCCAGCTGTACTTGGATCCACTCTCCAATGACATCATCCCCTGCCCTCTCCGTGTGTGCTCAAGGGCCCTGCAGGGCAGATCCTCCGCCTTCAGCCTTGTGAGCACCGTCTCTGACTCAGAGGGTCTACAGGATTGTCCTCTCCATGGATCTTGCTTTCTTCCAGTCTGCTCTGTACGGTTGTATAGGTTTTTCACTGAACAAGATGCTCTTCAGAGGGGTAATAGGTTGAAATTCAGTCCATGCTCAGCTTGCCAAGCCAGGTACTCTGTGGGGAGGGCTGCATTAGAAGTGGTTCTGCTCCCTGTCGGGCCCTAGGACTTCCCTCAAGTACAGTAGGGATTGCCCTAGGTTTGTATCCCTGGTGTCCATATTTGTCTCCCTTATCACACGGAGTGCTCCCTAAGGACAGGGTCCAGGTATGAATCCTCCCTGTGCCCTTCCACAAGGCTGACAGGGCCAGAGAAGGTGCCAGCGAAGGGTCTACCGAGGGTCAAATGCAGAGTTCTGGGGAAATGTGCCCACGTGATGTGGAGGGGGTGTCTATTTGAGAGGTGGGCTCCCTGGTCTAAGGAAGGCTCCTCACCAGGGACCTCCGGTGGGGTGCAGGGGACCCTGCCAGATGAACACAAATCAGGAGTGAGCTGGAAGAACACACAGTGAGGTAGGATGCTTGCTGCTGCTGGGACCAGGTGGGAGGGGAGCAGAGGGCCTCTCTGGGGTAAGACTGACAGCAGGTGGGCTGGGAGGGCAGGAGAAGCCCCCAGGCCCCCCAGTGCCTGACAGCTCTTGGCAGGGATTCTGAGGAACTCAGCATAATCGCTGAGAGGGCCTGTCTTGCTCCAGAGAATCCCAAGTGAAACATGCCCGTCTCCATCAGCTCCTGACTCAGAAAGATGCACCCAGAACTTCCCTCAGTGTCAAGACCAGCCAAGAGGAAATCTGAGTCTCCTCGAACCCTGCAGGGAGTTTAGTAGTCCCATTTTTACAGAGGAAGTCGAAGCTCAGGGAGGGGCAGTCATCACTCGCCCAAGTTCCCATGGCTAGGAAGTGGCAGGGTAGGAGCCTTACTCCGTTCAGCTGGGGGGCAAAGCCACTCTCGTCCCCCGATAATTCATCAAGGGCACCACTCTGTGCATTTCACACCACAGTCTCACTATGAGGAGGTGCAAACCAGGAGCTTCAGATTTAGAGAACAGCTGATTCCCAAAGTACGGGGAAGGGGACTGCCATGTGAGGCCCAAGCAAGTTATTCTGGGAATTCTGGGAGGGCAGTAGGCAGGAGGCCGTGACGGGGATGGGGGGAGTGGGGGGAGACACACATCTTCCCTCTCCCTTTTCCCTGCCTGACCTCACCATCCTCTGTCTGCCATTAAGCTTAAATGGTGACTTGGGAGGAGCCTTCAGTCAATCAATAGCTCACCCAACAAACAGGTTTTTCAAAACCAGCAGTTTATGGATTTCTCTCCCCATCTCATTCTTTAATCCTGACAGCTGCTGGGCTGATGGGGGAGACTCTCCAGCCTGGGAGACTGACACTGCGGATGCCCTGCCGGTGGGACGCAGGACGTGGAAGGCCCAGGGCCTGAACCCCCGAGAGCTGGCAGCCCCGTTACCTGGCAGGATGAGCCGGGTCCCTCTGTGCGGCCGGGACAGACGGCCTGGCCTGCCCTGGTGGGAAGTGGGCAGCGTGGGCCAGCTGACACGTCTCCAGCTTGGCAGCCCAGCAGCCCTGTTTCCGGGCCCCACTTCTGCCCCTTTCTGGCTGTGAGGCGGCAAGTCACTTGTCTCCTCTGAGCCTGTTTCCTCACCTGTGAAGGGGTGTCTACCTCATAGGGCTATTGTGACAATTCCATGAGGAAACACAGTGCCTGGTATGCAGCAAGTGCTCCGTTAAGTGTTACACTGTATTGTTTCTAGCTAACCCCCCCTTTTTTTAAAGATTTTTTCTTTTTTCATTTAAGACAGAGGCAGAGAGACAACATGAGCAGGGGAGAGAGGCAGAGGGAGAGGGAGAAGCGGACTTCTTGCTGAGGCGGGATCCTGACGCGGGGCTCGATCCCAGGACCCAGAGATCATGACCTGAGCTGAAGGCAGGTGCTTAACCATCTGAGCACCCCCAGGTGCCCCGAGCTAATCCCTTTTTTAAGACCCTAGGAGCCCTGCCTACCAACAAGCACTGGGGAAGGATAAGGGAGCACCCATGACACACTTTGTCATACCTGTCCCTGATCTGCAGACAGGTGACTGTAGAGCCCAGGATGCCTGGGACAATACTGGTTTATACCTGTGGCCCCAGCATAATTAAGAATAACATCCCCTTTTACTCTGACAGCATCCCTGGTTTAGCCAGTGAATGACACGGTCACTTAACTGGTTGAGCTGCTCAGCTGTATTAGGGACAAATGGGATGTCACTAAATCTTGTCAACAGTCCAGGAGTAGGGGTTGTGCTCCAGTTACAGAGTAGGCAACTGAGGGTCAGAGAGGGTGTGTGACTTGCCCAAGGGTACACAGCAAGGAAGTGTCCGAGCTAGGCTCAGGCTGATCCCAGGTCTGTGTGGCCCACTGTACTGCCCACATTCATCCGTTCTCCTGGGCTCTACTGGGACATGCAGGCGAAGGCTCAAGGTTGGAAAGTTGGCCCGCCTGGGGGCAGACAGAGGCCTTGGGAGCAAAGTCCCTCCTGCAGCTGTCTCCACACATACCTCTGCACAGGCAGGTTCCAGACAGCAGACCCGGCTACCTGGAGAGCTCCCCCCAGCCGTGCACACAAGTCAGCCTTACCGGGGATAACAAGCTGTGAAGATCTTATCAGGCCCCTGATGGCTGATGCTGATGCTAGCAGGCTATCCCCCTGCCCACCGCAGCCTCAGCCTTCTCCCAGGCTGGGGGATCCTGTTTTCTTTCCTAAGTGGAACATCAGATTACTCAGGTCTGATTTCACTGCTGATTGGGGGGGGGGGGGAAGGGGAGCACTTAACACTCAGACAGCTCTCAGGACAGGGTGAGGCCACCCAAGGGGGCTGCTCATCCATCACCTGCTGACAGTGTCCCGTCCACACTTGGGCTGCACGTTTCACTCCGTTGTCCCTTCCACCCCAGGGTGGGAGTTTCTGAGTCAGCCAGAGCCCAATTTGTCTCAAACCTCCAGGATGGACAGGGACAGGACAGGGAACCTGAGAGGACCAAGAGAAGTGTTCCTTCTCCTTGTTTCCTACCTTCACTCACTCACTCATTCATTCATTCAACAGATCCTCCCCAGTGTCTGCCTCTAACAGGATGGCTCGTCTCCAGCTACTGGCAGGGTCAGTGGGGGGGATGGTGACGAGGCAGTGTGAGGAGGGCTGGGGTGGCTGGGGCATCCCGGGGAGGCAGGACCAGCCCTGCAGGGCGACGACAGAGGCTGCCAGGGGACGGACCCCAGAGCTGGGTCTTACAAGGATGAGCAGAGTTTGCCTAGTGAAGGGAAAGGAAAGCTATTCTTGGTGGAGGGGACAGTGTGGACAGGCATACGGAGGCAAGAAATACAGTTGTGTGTCCGGGAAAGTGAGAATTGGGAGAACTGGACATCTGGTGATGGGACGTGAGGGGTACGTGGGAAGAAAGCCGTGAACAACCTTGGCACCTGGCATCCAGACCGGAATTTCTCCTGAAGGTGCCAGAAGATCTCAGAATGGCTGTAAGGAGAGGTCCAAGCATGGGCTTTGGGGCTTCACTCATTTACTCAGTCATTTGTTCAACAGTCTTTCTGGGATCCGGGATGTGCCAGGCCCTTTGTAGCAGGAGACAGGCTCTGAGCAGGACAGTCTAGCCCCTGCCCTGTCGGGGCCCCTGAGCTGGCTGGAGACACACATTTGAACATAGACTGCCATGGCATTAGGTGGCATGAGGGATAATAGAACTGTTCTAGTTGGGGGGGGGGCGGGGGGATGTCAAGGGGAAGCTCTAGAGTCTCACTATGACCCTAGCAGGAATGTGTGCTCTCTGAGCCTCAGCTTCCTCATCTGTAAAATGGGGATGACCGGCTCCCCATCTCATGGAGTTGTGAGAGCACGTGTGTGAAGTGCTCGCCCAGGGCCTGGCCTGGGAGTGTGAGCAGTCACCACAACTGCTTGTATTTCAGGGGGCAAGGAACTGGTGGGACTGGTATTGAGGATAGCAGCCATGTGGAAAATGGACTGAATGCAGCAGAAAGCCTGGGAAACATGGTGGGGTGAGAATCCCCCAGAAGATGGAAAGGACAGCCAGTCCTTCCCAAGAGATGCACAATTCCCTCCAAAACAGAAACCACCAATTGTGGCTAAGCCAGCAGCCTGGTGGGTTATGCAGTGGACTGGCCCAGGGACAGAAAAACTGGGGCCAGTGATACCGAGGAGGGGGAAGGGAAGGGAAGGAGGGGGTGTCCCAGCTAAGGGGTGACCATCTCTCCCTGAGCAGGCAAGCCCAGCCCAGCCCTGGGAAGACCATACTCTCAGGCACCAAGGTTAAGAGCAGGGCCTCGGAAGCGACACACACTTGGGTTCATGTCCTGACCCTGCCATTAGCTATGACCCGAGGCAAGTGTTATAAATCTCTCAGAGCCTTAGTCTGTGAAATGGGGATAATAATATACCTATGCTTCCTGAGAATGCAACAAGATAATGTGTTCAAAGTATTTAGCATGCTGCTGGGCACACAGTGAGTGTCCAGTGAAGAGCAGTTGGAATTATTTCTGCATCCCCAGAGTCCTGGACTCTAGGCTTCCTTGTGTTCAGGGGAGGTGAACTTCCAAACCAGAACTTGGAATCTGCAGGCCATGGGGAGCCTGGACAGACCCTCCCTGGAAGGCCTGTAGATGAGTTCCCTTTTGTGCCCCATGCCAGGCTGCCTGCCCAGGGGAGCCCTGGGACCCAGGACCATTTTCCCTGCTCACTTCCAGGAAGGCCACTTGGGAGAGTTTCCTGAGCTTTTCTGGACTCCTTTTTCCCAGAAGATGTTTTAGAAAATCTGGAACAACTGCTGGTAGTCAGGCCCAAGTTGTCTTACCATGGGCAGGGAGGTCCTGGGAGCAGGCTCTCCAAGTGTCCTCCGTGGCCCCACCCTGCTAACTAAGGGCAGAAGGCCACTCCTGGCTGGCTGCCCAGCCTGTGCACTCACTGTCAGAGAAGGTGGCTCCGCTCAGGGGAGCTGCCCCCAGGAGGCGGGGGACCCTCCACCTCCCTCTGTGGACTTGAGCTTACTCTGTGCTCTCTAGTCCAGCCTAGAAAAGCACCAGCACAGCCTCCCTGAACCCAGGTCTGGGATACGGAGCAGCCAAGGCCTGCCCTGGCCATGTCCCCGAGCTTAGCTTTTCCAAGTAGGACAGAAGGGGAAGGAGAGGTGCAGGCAGGGGAGTGGTGGGGGACATCCCTGACCTGGGACTTGGAAGTGGATACATTTGGTGAATGTGGCCGAGGGCCCCGCAAGGACTTGTCACTCAGATGACAAGGCGTGTCAGAGTCACCCCCAGTCTCAAAGGCCCAGGACTGATGTAGCCCCTGCCCTCAGATGCTGGCCACAAAAACCAGGGGCAGTGGGAGGCCTGGCCTCCCTGACTCTGCAGCTGCTCAAAACAGGACAGGGCAGTGACCCAAACGCCCCTTGGAGAGGTCCTGTGACAAGGCTTGCAGGCCACAGAGCTCAAGACAGCGGGAGCAACGGGCTGTCTGCTGGCCCCTCTGCCTCACCCTGGGTGCCACAGTCAGCTTCCCCACGCCTCGGTCCCAGCTCCGACACCAGCCGGCAGAGATCCCTGACCCGGAGGCAGGCAGACAGGCACCTGGGCCCCACAGTGCAGAGGGAGAGCTCCCTTCAATGGACACATCCTTAAATATATACAAGGGTGTGTTCTTTTTTCCCCCTTCTTCTTTCTATACATTGGGCTCTAAAATCTGGGCCATCCCGCCACCCACATTAACTGCGTTAAGGAGGAATTATAAAAAGAAATCAAATTTCCCATAGCATTTGAACGCCATTAAAATGCCAAACAATAAACTACCAGGCTGCAAATTAGATCAGTGGAAATATCAAACACATTGAGGTATAAAATCCATAATTGCATTTAGTGGCAGCCGTCCCTGGAGAGGCCCTGCTAAAGATCATCACAGCCCCACATATGAGAAGCTATTGACAGAGGAATAAAAATCGACAGGCCAACCAAATAAACCGTGCAGGCTTCATTAAATATTCAGCAACGGAAATTTGACTATCCCAGGCCTCTCCCCTTGGTCCCATCCTGAGCCCTTCTCTGCCCAGCTCGGGGCTCAGACCCTGGCCCTCCCCAGCCACCAGCAGCTTGTGCAGGCAGGACCAGAGGAGGGGGTCAGGCGAGGGTGGTGGGAAGGGGGGTGAGGCTGCTATAATAACAGGGGGGCCCCATTGGGTTATTATTGTTGGGCGGCTGTTATTAGCTTTCACCCTGGAGTAGGTGGCCCTGAAGTCTTTAATTAGGTCATTACGGGGGTAATTTCCAGAGAGGTTTTAACTCCTTAGCAGCTGAAGGACCTCCAGCCAGAGCCCAGATGCCCAGTGGGGCTAGGGCCTGGCCCCTGGGGTGGGTAAAGAGGCGGGGAGGGGGGCAAGGGGGTGGCGCAAGGCTTTGTTGGAACCCCCACCCTCACCCCGAGGATCAGGCATCAGGCTCACCTGCCCCAGGACGATAGACAACGATGGAGGGGGAGGCTGGCCCCAATTCTGTGGGACCCCAGCCCTGGGTATCCCACCCTCTGCAGGGTGGCTGCTGGCTCCGACGGGGGGGGGGTCTCCTGCCCCACCCAGCTGGCCCTGTGCTCGCCCCTTAGCTCCTCTCCTTCCCCGCTCATTCCTTCCCTCTCCAATTCTCCTTCCCGCCTCTTCCCCTCCCTTCCCTCCTCTCTCCTCCCCTCCCTCCTCTCTCCGCACCTAGGAGCCCCACCGCCATGTATAATGCATGCAGTGGAAGCACCCAATAGGATTAGGCACCTCCGCCCGTCTTTGCGAGAGAAAGTTTATGTAAATGACTGATGACAGCGCTATTGTGTGAGGAATATCAATGGAGTAATTACAGTTACATCGGGCGCCCGCGCCGCCGGCCCGTGTTAATTTTTCACCGGCTCCCCCGGGAGAGATCGGAGCGCGCTCCGAAGAGCACAGCTAATAATGGGAGCTCGGAGCCGCCGCTGCGCCACGCGCCCCGAGGTCTTTCTGAGCAGACTGCTAAGCACTGGCTGTCTCCCCGGAGAGCCGAGAACAGAGATAAAATGATTAAAAACTGCCAAGCGGGCCTGGCAATCACTCGCTCCGCTGTCAGCCCGAGACAAGACAAATCTCTGCGATTTTTCTCTTCCCTCCTCTCCCTTTGTGAGCCCCCAAGCTGGGACGCGGGGGGCCAGCTGGGGTCGGGGTCAGCTCCCTCGGGTGGCAGGGCCCCCGGGCAGGGCAGCGGTGGCGGGGGCAGGGCGCTGGCCTCCGGGCTGGGGGTGGGTGCAGTCTGCGGGGAGCCCGCGGAACCCTGGAGGCCCCGCCACTCACCCCTGTTGGGCCCAGTGAGCCAGCTCTGCTCATTCCTCCCAGGAAAACTGGCACACCTGTTGGGGGCCCTGGGTTGGGGCACACCTGTGAGGATACGCCAGCCAGGGCACACCCACTGGAACACACCTGTCCGGGATACTAGCAGGGGCTCACCTGGGCTGGGGGCTCCTCGGGCTTTCAGGAACCTGCCCCCCCGACCCAGCACTGCGCCATCTTGGCCCCTCTCCATGAGCTTCCAGGCCCTGAGACCCCAGCTTGGGCACACTGATGAGGCTTCCTGACCACAGGCCCAAAGTAGACCCCTAGTCGTGGCCGCAGAAGAGGAGGGAGGAGTGTCTGTCTCCTCCCAGGGTCTGGGTTCCACCTGGGGGGAGGGCGTCCTAAGTTCCTAAGGGTCCACACCTGTGGCCATAAAGCTAAGCCTGGGCCCAGCACCTGAGAAGACAGAGAGGAGGAAGATGAGGCGGTAGAGGAGGGGAGGGGGGACGGAGGGATGGGGGGGGCCTGTCGCCTGCTCCTACCTCTGAGAGGGAGTGGGGAGGGGGCTGGCCTGCTGGCTGCTGCACCAGTCCCAGAACGGTCTTCTACCATCCCAGCCCGCCCTGCGCCCTCCATCTTACAATAAAGGTGACAGGAAATTCCTGCTGGAACCTGGGCTGGGCTCTTGGAGCTGTGGCCACACACGTCACAGTCCAGGAGGAGCCATCTGCGGCTCCACTCGTCATACCCAACCCCTGTGTCCGTACCCCCCCCCCCGACACACACACACACACACAGTGCCCTCACCGACGCGTGTGTGTGCACCCTCCCCCGCCCGGCTCTATCAGCGCACAATGGCCGACACGCGCACGCACACAGCGACCCTAACGTGGACACTCACACCTACCACGTACCACAGAATTACCCATGTCCACACACACACAGCATTCCCCCGCTCACTGACACACAGACACAGGCAGACGGTACAAACATGCGTGTGCACCGAGACGTGAGCGCACGGACAGGCAGGCACAGAGGATGATGTGCGGACACACGGACACACCCACAGTGCAGCATGCACGCAGGGACCCACAGGCCGACACAGGCGTCCCCACCACCACCAGCCCTCCAGCATCTGCACCAGCATTCAGATGCGACAGGATCAGCCACAGTCCCCCGACGAGGCGCTGAGCCTGCCTCTCCAGATGCCGCCTGTTCCGAGCGCTGTGCCCACCACCCGCGCCCACCACCCGCCTGCCATCAGCTCCGACGCAGCGAGCTGGGCAGGTACTGCAGGGATGAAACTGTTGGGGATGATTTACAGCAGTGATAACCCCCCGCCGGCACGGCACGAAAGCTAGGCAGGGGTGGGGACGGCAGCCCCCGGCCGTGGACCTGGTGTCAAGACCAGGTGGTAACCAGGCCAGAGTGGGCTGGTCCAGCTGAGGCCAGCAGCTTCCTGCCCTCTGGCCCGAGGCTCCCTGGGCTTCTCCGGGGCAGCACATCTGGACAGAGAGCTGCCACCTCACGACTTGCCATGGGCGCGCGCGCGCGCACACACACACACACTCATACCCTTGAAAACACAGGGACACACAGCACCATCGCTGATGGACCCACACAGACGCATGCCCACTTGCACCCAACAGAGACACAGACATGGACGCCCAGCGCCCACTGACGTGTGAGTCCCATACATGCTCACCGAGTCCCCACCACAGGCCAGGTCTGGTGACACCCATGCGCACTTGTACTTACAGCCACTTGCACTCACACCTCAACACAGCCTTGCAGGGCCCCTTCCTCTCTGGTCCTGCCCTGCTCCCCCTGTAATCCACACAGCAGAGTGAATTTCAGGCTCAAATCTGACCTTGACACTCTCCTGCTTAGAATTCTTCCATGGCTTCCAGTGGCCCCTAGAGTAAAGGCCAGATTCCCCAGCACAGTCTTCAAGACCTTGCATGATCTGACCTCTCTCTGCACCCGCACCATGGCCCACTTCCAGGCCTTGCACATGCTGGTCCCTCTGCCCCAAAACTGCTCCACTCCCCTCTTTACCAGGATAATCCTCCTGCCCTCAGGGTGGATAGCTCTTCCTCCACATCCTTCAGTCTGGGAGAGGAGCCCCGTTCCTGCCATCTACGGTGTTCCATGCTTTCTCCATCAGAGCCCTGACCAAGGTACTGCCAGGGACATGCTCCCCCCACCCTGGACAGTGAGCTCTTTGCGGACAGGGCTGTGTCTGACTTGTGTCCTCAGTGCCTGGGACAAGGCCACAGCAGCCTCGCAGTAAACACCAGAACGGAGGGAGGAAGCCCCAAGTCTGGTCCTAGGTCCTATGTGAGACGGAGGCCTGAGAAGGGCTGGGGCTGAAAGGGGTGCTGGAGAAGGTGCCGGCATCAAGGACACCCAGGGAACTCTTGGGCTGTCGTCAGGCTGCCCTTCTGCAGGAAGTGGCTGTCACTGCGTCACTTACCATCCCCAGTACCTGTCCCTGGGCCGTGGAGGGGGAGGCCTCCCCACTGCCCAGTGCTGAAGGGCCAGCAGCCCAGGGGGCAGGCTCAGGCTCTCCCCCCTCCCCCCCAGGAGGCAGCAGCCCACAGAACCCAGAGGTGCAGTGCTAGGAGCTTTCAGCAGGCGGGCCTGAGTCTAACCCACCCCCTTCCCAGCTGGGTGACCTCAGAGCAGCCTCTCTGGGCTCCGGTTTTCTCAGATGCAATCTCATGAGATTTTAATACTAGTAGGAGCAATCATGACAAATGGCTGCTTCCATTTCTTCATTTGCTGGGGATCTTGGTTGGGTTTTTAGATGGCCCAATTTATAGGGGAAGAAATTGGGGTTAAGTGGCAGAAAGTGACAGAAGCAAGACTGGGACCACCCGCCTCTGAAACACACACTTACTCCTCTGAGCCTCCAAGGTCATGGGTGTGACTGTGTTGTGTCACGAGTCACGTGTAGAGAATGACTAGGACCCTCTGGGCATGTCAGCCTCTAAGCCTGGAGTGCCCTGGTCACAGCATCTCCTCCAATTACTCAGGGTTTTCAAAATCTTCTCACACCCACCTCCTCCTTGTACCTGTGCACAGTCTCCCCAGGACCCAGCGATCCAGCCCTTTGCCTTTTGTGTGAGCCCCAGGATGCTCTGCCTGCTCCCCATGTAACATGTGGGTGATGAATGAGCAGATGACAAGCAGTTGCCTGGAAGAGGAGTGCGGGGGACTGGGGAGGGGCAGGGGCTCGAGTCAGAGCTGGCTGTGAGGTGCCTGCATGGCCTTGGGCAGGTTGCCTCCCACTTCTGAGCCTCAGTCTCCTTATCTGTAAAATGGGAATGATAATCACTTCCACATCTCAGGCCTGTTAGGGGGCTTCACACGGTGCAGTGCATGTGACAAGCTCGGCCAGGGCTTGGCATGTAGCAGGTGCTACGACTTTGAACCGGTCTGCTGAACTGTGGTGACCTGAGGAGAGCCCGGGCAGGGACGGAGCTGGGAGGGGAGGGGATGGAGGGAACGCTATTTCTCTTCACAGGCCACTGTCTTCTATGGCTTTGGGCCTGGTCTACACCCTCCTCCTTGCCTTCCCTGACTCTGTCCAAACATTCCCTGCCTGGTACAAGCTTTTCAGCCTTCCCAGGCCGCCTTCATTACCCCTTCCTCCAGGCATCCCCTCCCTAAGCATCCTTCCCTTCATCGCAACCCTTCACCACGGATTATCCCCACCACGCTGGCCTTTCCCTGCTTCTGTCCTCTGTGAGGCTGGAGCTCCAGCAAGATTGGACCAGCTGAGTCACCTCTGCTCCTGGCTCCCTGTGGACTGGGTGGAGGAGGGTGGAGGTGGGGGCCGGCCCCAAGGAGGTGGGTGAGAGGGAAAAGAAGGGGGCAAATCGGACTCTGGAGGCCTGGCCGGGGCAGGGGGGGGCGGGGTGGAGGGCGGGGTGGTGTCAGCTGGCCTTCCTGGGGCTTATTCTGTCAGAATTCTTTTTAATAACAAAAATACTAATGCTGTATAGGACACATTTCTTTCCCTTGTTGTTTTTTGAATAATGAGCTTTGTGCTAAATACTTCATATCCTCCTACTGTTAATCCTTCCAATGACCTGGAGAGAAGGAATAGTTGTACCCCTTTTGCAGATGAGGAAACTGAGAATCAGAAAGGTCAAGAGACTCGTCCAAGACAGCAGCTCACAGACAGCATTAGGGTGTGCTCAGAGCCTGGCACTCTGGGGTGCTGATAAACAGGGGCAGACTGCTGCATTAGGTGGGCAACTGGAAATCATGATGGGGACAATCCCTGAGCTCCTACTATGTGCTGGGCCCGCTCCTGGCATCCGTCTTCCCTTGGCTAGACCCCGCCCGGCTCAGCCCCCCAGGGCCCATCTGACTGGGTCTCCTCTGAGCCGCCTGCCCCCTTCATCATGAGCTCCCCAAGGGCTCATGATGCAGGGCAAGGCCTGCATCCGTCTTGCTCCCAGGCCTCCCTAATGCCCAGACAGGGCCTGACAGAGAGGGGGCTCCACATGTAACTCTGGAATGCCACCTTTGGAGACTGGCCCATCTAGGATTCTCGACATCCATCACTCCTGGGCAAGGAGGCGTTCCTGGTCTCTACCATGGAGCATTCTAGATGCCCCTCCCCAGCCCATTCTGCCAGGGTCTCCTCTGAGGTCCTCTGCCTGCTCTTCATCGCCGGGCATACAGGGCTGGGACAATCCTGCTCACCTTGGCCTGTCAATGTCAGCCCAGCACTGCTTGGAGAGCAGGGGTCCTTCTGGTTGCAGGGCTGGGCTAGGCTTCCTTCTTCCCTCCCTCCCTGCCTTCAGTGTATATTGAACACTTACCTGGGGCCTTATAAGCAGAAGCCACGGGAGGATAAGCATCTCAGAGGCCACCTGGTGGAGCGGTTGAGCTAAGCTATGTGACCTTGGACAGCTGACTTCCCCTTTCTGTGCCTCGGTTTCCACATCTCTGAAATGGGGATAATAAAAGACCCTGCCTTGCAGACTTATATGGGCTTCATGAGATAACTCAAGTCCTTCACTCAGTGCCTACACAGTATAAACAATAAAAAATAAAACCGTTTACTTCCATTGTGCTGTTGTAATTGTGTGCAGGGAGAACCACATTTGGAGCCGGCAGCCCTTCAGGAGCAAAGGGAGGGAGAGAGCTGGAGAGAGGATGTGCCCATGACCTTTGCCCACTTCCTGCCCCCCAGAGGGCACTAATTTTGCCCCCCACTCCCCATTCTGGTCCCCACTGTAGGCAGCCTGACCCTTACATCCTGGGGTTTCAGGGAGAGAAGAACCCTGGCACCGCCAGAGACCACACGTGCTGTGATCCCGCCATCCATCTGGTCACCCACCCACCGATGCCACGCCATGCCAGGCCACGTGCCCCGCTGCAGGGAGGCTGCGTGCACCAAGACAGACAGACGACCATGGCTCATTCGTTCACTCAGTACATGCAAGCCGAGCACCTACTCAGTACAAGGCCCTGTGCCAGTCCAGGGTGTACCCTGGGCAGAAGTTCTCCAGACTTCCCTGGAATGGGGCAGCTAGAAATGAGGATTCATAGGCTTCACCCTGAGAGGTTGAGTCCTTCCACAGAGCTAGGATTCTGCATGTTTAATAAGCACTGCAAGACAGACCCAAGCTCGGGGGGCAGGCAGGAGGGAATATGGAGCCAGAGAGATTTCATGAAGCTGATGATCTTTATGCCAAGCTTCAAAGGAAGAAGACTCTTCCTGAAGAAGAAGGGATGATGGAGGCCAGAGAATATATCCTGCACAACTGCCACAGCCTGAGCAAGACCCAGACAGGGACAAATGTCTGAGTGTGTGGGGAACAGCAGGTGAGCTGGTGGCTGAGCACAGAGGATGAGGGGGCAGGGCCTGACCAAGGAAGCTGGGAGCCAGGAGGAAGAAGCCATCTGAGGACAAGCCTCAGGTCAATGGTAGAGCGGGGAGGTCTCCTTAATCCCAGTAGGCCTGGTTCCAGCTCAAGCCACCCAGGCCTCCATTCTAAGCCCAGGCCCCCAGCCAGAGACTCAGGGACTGGGGCTGCTACATGATCTGAAGGGCCCAGGACAAAACGAAAACACAGGGTACTTGGTCAGACCACGTTAGGAATTTCAAGAGGGCGACAGCAAAGCATCAAACCAAGCACAGGGCCCTTCTGAGTGTGAGGTCCTGGGAGACTGCATAGGTCACATGCCCATGAAACCAGACCTGTGAATGACCCAGACAAGTGGGTCACTCTTGCTGGGACCAGCCCAGAGAGCTCAGGACCCCAAGGCCTTAGCCAGGCAACCCAGGACCTGGGGCTTCCAGTCACCCCAGCTCCCAGCCCCAGGTCTCTCTGACTCTCCCTTTGCCCCATCTCCTCCCCTCAACCCTCAGAACTGCCTCCTAACTTTGCCTTGAACCTGTCCCTCCTCCAGCCAACTCTACTGGCCTCACCTCCGACGAGGCAGCTGCCCCCTCCTGCCAGTTTCCAGTCCCCAATCCCACGCACGTGCTGCCAATGTCAGCTCCATGAAGTGCCTCTCCCGTCCTGCCACCCACCTGTACAATAATCTTCGATGGCTCCCTTCTGCCCACAGGATAAAAGCCAAACCCCGTTGCATAGCTACCAGCCCCTGCCCCCCTCTGCAGCCCTGCATCCCAGCAGCCCCTAGGCAGCCTCTCCAGCCAGACTCACTGTCCCAGCCCACTTTCACAGCCCACCAATTTAACCCCTAATATTCCTGCTTCCTGTGCCCCTACCAGGAATGCCCTCCCCAGATCCTCTCAGCTCCCACCTCCCATCTCACAAGGCACCTGCCCTGGTAACCGAGCACAGACTCCTGCTGTCTTGTGTTAGTAATCAGACCCCTGCCCATTGCCCTTCCCACGAACAGAAACAGCTCACACAAACTGGTAGGGCTCCTGGCACGCGCTATTTCATTTAATCCTCAGGACAACCCTAGAAGCCAGGTTCTTCGAGTACCTCCATTTTACGAATGAGGGAACAGAGGCTCAGAGAGGCTGAGCAACTCGCCAAGGGTTGCCCAGCTAGAAAGAGGCTGAGCCTCGTGTCCAGCCCAGCCAGTCGAGCTCCTGAGCTATTTCTCTATACTCTTCTTTCAGTATGAACTGAGCACCTGCTAGGTATCATGCCCTGTTCTGGCCAAGGCATAGTGCACACAGAGAACTCTAGCAAAGATACTGCCCGGCACATATAACCAAAGCCAGACATCTGCTCACGCCCAACACAAAGGACAGTGGGAGCACCAGCAACAATATCAGGAAGAACCACAGACCTAATCTGAAGACGTTGTGTTTGCTTTCTCTTTTAAATCTCATCATTGCTCTCAGGCAGGTATTGATCCTCAACAGACTGTTAAGAGAGCTGCAGCACAGAGAGGTAAAGCATCAAACCCAAGGTCACACAGCCAGTAAGTGGCAGAGCTAGATCAAACTCTGAACCCTGAGGTTCCAAAGCACTGGCATCTTTTCTCTGTCTACTTGGCAAAGAATCTGGTTAAGTTCTTGGCCTCCCAAGGAATCAGTTCTGGGGTCATCAAATCAGAGAAGAGGTCAACATGCCCAGGTATGGGGACCGAGCTGGCATGATTTCTGCTTAACTCTGCCCTGACACCCCACCCACTTCGCCCAGGGGCTACCCCGTCCTAGCCCAGCTTAGCCAGGACTTGGCTGAGCAGCTCCAAGTTCCCCAGCCGGGTCTCTGGTAATTAGCTGCGCAGACGCACAGTCTCTTACCTAACAGCCCTCGTGACCTGGTGCCATGAGCACTCACCAAGTGGAGCACATGCTTGTGTCCATGATACTCCCTGTGCCCCAGGGCGAGATGTTTCCTTTCTCAAGTTCTTGTTATTACCATCATTACTGTTATTTTAATTTAAACCTCTGACATTCAGGGAGAGGTTTCCCTGCAGCCACAAGGGCATGTCTGTGGGAGGCTGGCACTTCGGTGACTGGCCTGAACTCTTGCCACGTGGGACAGCCGGACCAGTGGGCGGCCAGCTCCATCCTCCTTCAGGGCTCCGCCGCGGCTCACTTATCAGGCTGACATCCCGCAGGGGGGCCGCCGCCCTGCCCGCCCCTCCGGCTCCAGGCCTGCCGACTGGAACCAGACCTGGAGGGGTGAGCGGGCGGGGGGCCTGTGGGAGGGGGCCAAGCCCTCGCCACAGGCCCCTTTGCAGTTCAAAGTGACACACTCAGGCGCTGTCCCCTTCAAAGGGCAGACAGCGCCTGCCCTGAGCTGCTGTACCCGCAGGGCAGGGGTAAAGGTGGCCCTCACAGGGCTAGTCAACTCCCATCTGTGGGTTGGGCCTGCTTCCCTGTGCCCTGTCCTGAGCAGGACCCACACCAGCAGCTAGATGTTGCAATGCGATCCTGGGAAAATTGCCTTCCCTCTCTGAACTTCCCTGCGGTCACTGTATATTTGCAGAGCACTCAGAAGGCACTCAGGGACGGTCATGCATGAGGCTGACAATGACGACAATAAAGATGATGACTCAGTCTCTCTGAGAAACAACACCCCAAAGCCAGTACACCTGAGCGTGATTCCCATCAGCTGTTCCCTAGTTGTGTGACCCAGGGCAAGTCACTTAAGTTCTCTGTGCTTTGGTTTCTCCATCTGTAAAACAGGGCTAGGAGGGGATGACGCCTCATGCCAAGTAGCCACAGACACACCCATCCCTCCCTCAATGCCAAACTATGTCCACCTACTGCCAGGATCATAGTTCAGGCCAAGTGAGACCTACCGAGAAGGCGCTGTTCACGTGCTCCCCCCAAGGCTGAGAAGTGGTCAAGAGGACAAGTCTTCACACCAGCAGAGCATAGAGGCATGCTGGTGCAGCTCCCCACTGGCTGTGTGATCCCTAGTGAATGGTTTTACCTCTCTGAGCCCCAGTTCTGTCACCTGGAAACCTGGGTAAACAATGGTCCTTTTAGGAACTCTCACCGAGGTCTGGGGTGCCAAGGGCTGAGCCCTGAGCTTAGACATAACGTGTGCCCAGTACATGGTAGCTTATCATTGCTACCTTATGCTGTGTGACCTTGTGGATATCAGGGCACCTCTCAGGTCAAGCTTCAATGTTGCAGAATGAGAAATGATAATAAGAATGCCTGCCCCAGGAGAAGATTCAATGAGCTAATCCCCGTCAAACCCACAGGCAGTGTGCAATAAACACTGGCCATTAATTATGAGGCGTTCATTCAACAAATAACATTGAGGGTGCCTGGGTGGCTCGGTTGGTTGGGCGACCACCTTCGGCTCAGGTCATGATCCTGGAGTCCCGGGATCGAGTCCTGCATCGGGCTCCCTGCTCAGCAGGGAGTCTGCTTCTCCCTCTGACCCTCCCCCCTCTCATGCTCTATCTCATTCTCTCTCTCAAATAAATAAATAAAAAATCTTAAAAAAAAAAAAGAAAAAAAATAACATTGAGCTCTGGGGCCCGGCCACCACAGGACACTGAACCCAGCAGAGGGCCAGATTCTGCCCTCCCAAAGGATCTCTGAAAGTTTTCTCCTGACCCAATGCCTGGGCTCCAATCCCAGTTCCACTTAACTAGCTGCGTGACCTTGGGCAAATTACTCAGCCTCTCTGTGTCTCAGTTGTCTTATCTGTAAATGATAACAACACCCACGTCACAGCCACAGTGCCTTTAAAAACCGTGAAGTGCTTAGAGCAGTGCCTGACAATCCATGAGCACTCAGCAAGCATCAGCTGTACGATTCTTACTGTGGCGGGAGCTGTTGTGCTCTCTCCCTGCCAGGCCTGCCCATCAGCAAGCCCCCTGCAGCCAGCCGGGCCCCCTTCTGCAGCTCAGAAACTTGGGAAGTGTTAGCTCCTGTGAGGTGGCCCGAGTGCCCTGCAGAACAGAGGGAGGCTTCTGTGGGCTTCCTCTCTGGTCTGTTTCCCCAGCAGCTGGAACACTTAGAAAAAAGCTCCCAGCCTGCTGGGCTTGTCAAAGCAGGGCTAGCTTTACTAGAACCAGCTTTGGACGATAATTCTGCGGTCATAACTATTTTCTTTACATACTGCTATGGAAAGGGGAACCCCCTGCTTTTTTTTTTTTTTTTTGAACCTAATTGAAGACACCATCAAGCGTAAATATGCTGGAGTTTTTAATAAAAACATGATGGAGGAAAACATTCAAAGCTCAATAATCAGAAGCAATTTGCATCGTGAGCGGAGATGTTGCTCCCACTCCCCACCCCCTTGGCTGTGCTCTGCGCGGGGCTGGTTTTGGGGCTGGCAACTTTAGACCTATGGCAAAAATAATGAACAGCGGTGAGGCTTGGAGATAGTCTGAAAAATATCCTGGAAAAGAAAAACATATGCCAAAGAGTGTGGTGCAAAAGTCGTATTTCATGCCTGACTTTTGAGAATGTTAATAAGGATTAGAACCATACTCCAACAGAACAACTATCAGTCAAGGCGGGGTAATTAATTTTGCTTCAGATCTCTGCTTGGGAAAATGAAAGCAGTAAGTGTTGTTTCATAGCACAGAGATTTCATCACACTAGAACAACCCAAAGAACTTCCAGAGCTGCATCCTGATCCCAGCTGAAAGAAACCTGGCTGTTGCTGGCCGCCTCTGCTGATCTGTCACCGTGTAGATTTGGGGATCTTTTCCCAATGCTAACAATATCAAACTCTTTTTTAAAATTTCAGGATTGGCCAATAAATATGATTAGATAACACATCCCAAGCCACATGTCCTCTGCTCGGCCTCTAACATGTGGAGTACAGATGTGTGTTCCGTGTACAGATGACCCAGCCGGCTGCTCCCCTGAGGCAGGGACCCTGGGAGATGGAACCCCGAGACGTCCCGGCAATCCCCTGGCCCTCTGTGGCCCTGGCCAGGCCGCTGGCCTCCCCATGACCCACTGTAGAGAGGAAGGGCCAAGCCCAGGGTGTTTGGGAGTCAGATATTAGGACAGAGGGATGTGGTCACCTGGCTCTTGTCCTTCAAGGTCCCAACTTAGAAGATAAAATTGCTCAACGTGCATGGCTCCATGCTATCCAGAAAGTTCTCAAGCTCATTCCATCATGGAGACATGCCTGTTACCCGCCTCAGGAACCAGGATTGAAGGGCCTTCCCCTCCAGGGACCTCAGCCTCCGAAGAAAAGAGTAAGCCAGTGCTAAAGCCAGAGTCTGGGAACGGGTTCTAGAAAGAATTGTGGCGTTGCCACACAGGCCCCTGACTTGGCAGTGAGTAGACTGGGGTTCCTGTCTCCATTCTGCCACAACTGAGCGAGCTTTAGGGCAAATACTAGACACACCTGAGCCTCGGTTTTCCCGTTTCTACAAAGATCTTGAAGAGCTCTTCAGCTGGGACCCGCTAAAGCAGCCCAAGGTCTGGATGGTGGGTTTCACCCAGGTGCACCCTCTCTGTGGTCACTGAAGAGGGTTCTTGGAAGCCGCAGGGAAAGTCAGGCCCTGGAAATAGGGCAGGGAAGCTTGGGCCTGTTGGTGTTGACAGTCAGCCAAGCTCCAGCTCTGGGGAGAGGGGGCAGCAGTCTCTGAGGCAAGAGCCCCTCCCAGTCTGACCAAGCAGGACCCCCCCCCTCCCCGCCCCCAAAGCAACGCTCTGGGTTAAGGTATGAGTGAGCCTACTTCTCGGCTTTCCCCTGGGGTTAGGAGGGAGGAGTCCCTCAGAGTCAGCCACGGCCAGGCAGAAGGGCTCAAGTGGGCAGAGAGGGGAAGGGTATTCTACCACAGTGGTAGAATGAAGGAATGAATGAATGCATGGATGAACGAACGGACGCATGAATGTACGTCAGAGGGAGGTGAGGGCCTCCCAAACCCACTACAGCAGGCAGGCTGAGGGCAGGGCACCTCCCTGAAAAGAAAAAGGCCACTAGGGGTCTCTGGGGGAGGGGTATGATGACCTGGATGAGCCCCAGCTGCCTGCAGGGCAGGGGTGGGGTAAACTCTGGCCACTTGGCAGAGGCTGGAGGGTCTCCCTTCTGGACCAGAGGCTACTCAGGGGAAACAAGGAGGGTCAGGCTCCTCCTAAGCTGGATGGGGTCAGGACCACCTGGAGGAGGAACTCTGTCACTGGCCCCCTGGCCTCCTCTCAGCTGGGACCGACTGGGCTTTGCCGCATTTCTGGCCCCCTCTTACCGCTCAGGCACTGGTCTCCCCGGAATACCCCAGACCTCTTCCCTGCCGAGCAGCCCAGGCCGCGGGCCCAGGGCTCAACCAGGCCGGGCTGATATGAACCATCTGCGTTGTCTTAGGCCGCCCCTCTGCCCACTGTCCCTCTGAACTCGGCCGGTTCCCGCGGGCCGTTTGATGCCTCGTAGGGTCACAGACCCCCGCACACAAATCACCGCCGCGGGGCTGGGGGTGGGGCGGAGGCGCTGAAACCTAATCCGCAAAGTTTGCTGTGCCGCCAGCTCGCTCCTTCCCTCGCTCACTCGACCACCCCCCCCTCTCCAAACAAGGCTTATTTTTCTTGCCAAAAAACCAAAGTTGGTATCAAGTGTTTCGAGGGAGAAAGTCTCTCCCCCGCCCCAGCTTGGGAGGAAGGGCCAGAGCTGTTGGCTGAGCCCGGAACTGCAGAGAGGGCTCTGGGAGGGAACCCACGGGAGGTGAGCTCCCGGCTCCCAGCTCTGTCGGTCCCCGTCCCATGGTTAATGGTCGCAAACCCAACTGTCTCTGACCCTGCCCTGTCCCCGTGGTCCCCTGCCCAGATAGTGCTCTTTCCATCGTGGCTCTCCATCCCTGTGGGGCCAGAGATGGAAGCATCACTTCCTGCCCCTTCTCCCTCCCCATAAAACAGCCCTCGCCTGTCGCTTTTACGAGGTGACACCCTGCTCTCAGCCCGATCCTCCCGCACCGGAGCCTGGGCTCAGGAGGGAGGAGACTGAGCAGTCAGGCGTCTCCAGAGAGCTCCCAGGACACACTGGGGTCCCTGGGAGCCTGCCCCAGAGGACAGACTAAGAGCTTTGAAAGGAGGCTAAGGAGCCAGGTACATTAGAGACAAATTCCTCCAAAGTCTCCTCTCCGGCTCCATTGACTCTGGGGCCTTCGGTCTGAGATCCTAGAAACTGGCCAGGAGGTAGCCGGCCTTGTCCTCTGGAGGGGTGCAGAGTGGAGCCCTGGGGGGCACGCAGGTTTCATCTGCTGGGTGTTGGTTTTGCTTTTGGTTTTTTTCAGCCGGTGCAGCGACCCGGAACCGCGCCCGGCCGTTTCTCCGACGCCCGCGGCTTCCGACTGTGCCCGGAGGTGAACGCCGGCGGCTAAAGTCCGCGCCCGCGGCGCCCGCTCTGCGGGCTGGAGTTCTAGTTGTCGGAGCAGGCGGCCGGGGCTGGGGCAAGGCGGCGGCGGCGACGTCGAGGGGCCGGTCGGCAGACCCAGCTGGGTCTGCGCTGCCGGGGCGGGGGAGGGGGGACGGGTGCCAGCCGCAGGACAGATCTGCACACTGTGGGACAGGGGTGGCGGCAGCAGCGGTGTTGAGAATAAAGGCGCCACGGGCCCGGCAGAGAAGCGGGTTTCCGCGGGGGTCGAACAAAGGAATTCGCCCTCAGAAGAAAGGGGCCGAGCGAGCAGCCGGGAGTGGTCAACCCCGGAGACTCGCAGGAGTACGAGCGTGGCGACATCAGTCCCAGGGATCCAACGAAATCCGCCCCGCGCTGGACCCCAGCCTGGCATCTCCATTCGGCCTCTCCCTTCTCGTCAATCCCGCTTTCATGGGGATGGTGGGTGTGCACCCCCCAGCGCCACCTTTCCTGGGAAGAGGGGACAGAGCGGCCCGTGCTTTCCGTCAGTGGAGGCAAAAAGTCCCCCATCCCTCCCAATCGGCATCCTCTGGTCGTGGGGCCGTTGCCCCCATTTTCCAGAAGCTGACAATTGAGGCTCCCAAAAGGCAACCCCTTCCCCCACCCCTGCTGCAACGCTTGGCGGGCTCGGGAGACCCAAGCGCCCTCGGAAACGAAAGTCGCCCCGGGGGGCGACAGGGCCGGAGCTCCCCTCCTCCCGCTGCCCTCGGAAGGGGTGGAGGGGACACGGTTGTAAGGTGCTCGGCTTCTTTTCTCTGCTTGACATGAATAAGGGGATTAGGACGGCAAGTTTCCGTCGTTCACTCCGACGGACAAAGGGCCCCGCGGTCAGAGCGGCACAGTCTCTGATTAAACGACAGAGCCCTGTCACTCAGCACCATCCTAGGTACTTGTGTTTGTGACATAATCTTATTAGAAGATAAAACCAGCGAAATCCTTTCCATAATGAAAAGTTACATTTAATGGCTGGACTCGCCCCCCAACCCCTCCCGACCCTGCCCGCCTCCTCCCGTTGCTGTTGGATATGGCTCGCCTGTAATTGGCATTTAAAGCACCAAGTCCGAGAGAAAAACGGGGTTTAGGGTTTTTGTAATCCCCCTAAACTGTCTTTGTTCGAAATCTCCACAGATACAAGTCTGTTAAGAGTAAATATTTGTGGATTGATACAACCACATTTCCCCCCTACAAACCAAATCTGAAAAAAATCTGCCCTCCCGCCGTGCAGCCGGGGCGCAGGAGGGAGGGGGCTGGGGTCGGCCCCAGCGTCTGCACCGGGAACCCTGCGTTCGGGTTGCCTGGCCGCCTCCAGGAGCCGAGGGACTTTGCACATTTCTCAGGCGGGAGAAAGGTCTTAACTCTTTTTTCAATTTTCTGTGCTCTCGATAAACCTCTCGGACCCGCTGCTTTTGGGCCTGCCCGAGGGGGTCGGCGGGAGGGCTTGGGGAGGGGCGAAGGCTTTGCTCAATTCCGAAAGAAAATTCTCTCCACCCGCTTAGCACCCTTCCAGCAGGTTTAAGTGGCTCCGAGAGGACTCGCTCCTCCTGGGTCGTGGGAGATGCGACCCAGCAGGGCACCTCGAGTCCAGCCCAGGAGATCGCCGGGAGCCGCCAAGGGCCCCCGAAACCCGAAGGAGTCCGAAGGTTGCGGAGGGGCCCCGGTTCCCGGCTCCAGCCCAGCCCGTCCCGGGATCGGATTCCTTCATAAATCAGCGGCTGGGTGAAAGGGCTGCGCTTTAGAAAGGGCAGGACCGTGTGCGCGTATTAGAGCGCGCAGTTCCCAAATCCGGGCTAAACCCCTGGTGACACCGAAATTCATCAACCGCTGCCGGCGCCCGTGGCGCGGCCGAGGAGCCCCAGAGCCGAGAAGCCTGTGCACCGCGCTGCCCCACTTGGGGAAAAGAACGAGGAGCAGGAACCATCGGAGAGGTGGGCCTGGAGGAGGGCACGGGTGGAGACCTCTGAGAGCCGCCCCGCCCGCGCGCGCGCGCGGCCGGAGCAGCTAAGGAAGGTCACCGCGGGGGGAAAGGCAGTTACTCTAACCTTTTTTCTTCTCTGGTAAGGGCTGGCCCTACCTGGGCATTCTGGTGCGAAGAGGGCGATGACCCCCACCCCCACCCCTTCCAACCCTGGGGCGGTAACCGCCCCCCTCCCAACACACACACCTTTCCGGCTGGGCGCTCTAAGGTGAATCACAGCTGCCCAGAGGAGAATCTGGGGCTTTGGGAAGAGCAGAAATCGAGGACGTAGGGATCCCATCCGCTTTGGGAGTTAGACCAACCCAGGAAAAATCTGCTACAGAGTAACCCTGAGCCTGAGAGAAGTTACTTAACTCCCTCCACCTGGGTCTTCTCACCTATACAGGGACCTAAAGCAATGAAGGCCAGTACACATCGAAGTACTCAAGAAATGTCAATTCCTTTTCTTTCTAGATATACTACTGTGGCCTGCCCCTCTGGGTCAATAAGACTCTGTTCCTGTGAGTTCCTATCTACACTGGCCATGCTCAAGATTAGGTTGGGTAAAAGCAGGACCTACGTGCCTCAGTAGTAATGGGGGGGGGCGGCATCCACAGGCTGCTGACTGCCTGCCTCCAAGGACCAGTTTCTGACAGCCAGACCGCCCCATTCCCCTTTCAAGGGGGAAAATTCAGAACACAGGCCCCAGACCTGGGCAAGGAGCAGGAGGGTGGGCTAGGCCACTCCTGGAGGCCTGTTTAGGAGGATCCACGCTCTGGGCCTGTGTGAAAGGCAGACAATGCATTCCTGCCAGGCAGGGCGTCTCCAGCTCACTTCCCAGGCAGGCAGGATGGAACCATACATTGACAGAATGCCTAGTGGAGGCTGGCACCTTTGGGTTTGTTTCACTTTATCCTCAGAGATCGATTCACTCTATCCTGTGAGATTGTAACTGGCACCCTTACTTCACAGAGGAGGAAACCGAGGCTCAAGAAGAGCAATGAGCCCTTCCCTAAAGGCCCTTGGCTTGTGTCACAAGAGCCAGAGACATTCTTGATCTCTGATCTCTACTTGCAATTTTGTTCTTTTCTTTGAGAAAATGTACCCCACCCAGGAGGCCCTCC